>NC_031502.1:6586074-6597613 GCF_000237925.1 Schistosoma mansoni | reverse complement strand
AGGTTTTCGATGGTGGTCTAGCTTCAATTGACTCATGATTTCAACAGTGAAAAGTTTGATTACTCCCAAAGGCATTATTATTCTGAACCTACTTAGTCAAACGTCCCTTCTACGGACGACATGGAAAAACATAATGGCAGTATGGAACTTTCAAGAATATTACTCGGAATATTTGATCAAGTGTATTGAAACAGGCAGTATTAGTTCTTGCACTTATGTGATTCTCATTACCCCCAAAAATAACAGGATAATCAGAATATGATAATTCAGGCTGTGAATAATGTGATAGCATTAGAACTGTTGACTGTTTGGAATATAAACCTTCAGCACACATACATCTATTTTGATCCAACATGATCACGTCAAATATCGTGTCCGGTGATTAAACATATTGTCATTGGTAGGGACTGTTGGAATGCATATGAAATACAAGTACTAACTATATTCATTAAATTCGTCAATCCCGGACTTTGTCAGTATGGGGTTATGGAGATTGTCATGGTATTTAGTGCTGAAATGCTAAATTCAACTAAGTCGATCCTCATTCTAGAATATGATATCTAACTGAGCATATGACTTTCAAGTGCATTGATTCAGTTCTATTGATTAACTTGTGTTCAATTATCTGATTACTTCGAGTTCCTTATATATGAATTCTTGTAATATATGCCTTTGTTTGGTTTTACTTCTATCTGTTAATCATATTCCGTCGTCACACTAATCCACAAATGCTTGGGATATCCTGAATGATTGACTCTCTAGAAAGCTAAGATTTATTTCAGCACATTTCAGACCAGACCAATCTAATACAGTCGTGGGTTCATTTTACTATAATGTGATTGCTGGACATTTTTTCGCCACTTTATTCCTATTGTGAGAGGATTGCTAGTGAATTTAGTGCCAGTGCCTCTACAAGTCCAATGCGCTATTTGTATAGACTGATGATTTCTTTGTACGTGATTCTGAGTTCACTAGGAATTCCAAGTATATAAAGATGCCACAGGTATTTGTAGTTTGACAACACTTTAACCAGTAACATCTATAATTGAATCGTGCCCACCCAGTGATATCAAAATTCAGAATCAAGATGTATTTGATAGGTTATTAATATATCGAGAAGTGACCGGTCTAGACTGGCTAGCGATTGGAGAAGTTGAGCACTGCTTTCCTACTCGTGATCTGGTGTGGATGCATGTTCGAGCGCCTTCAGCCGAGTGTGTCCGTTAAAACTGATGTGGTTAGGATCCAATATCGAAGACTTACAGAGCTATTGATTTTGGGGATTTATTTACCGCTACATATACTACGTTCGGTTGTCTTTATTGACTTATATCTGTCTTAAATTAAACCGTTCTGGGGATTCTTAGTTGGCACAACAATTTGAATGAACTCAATTACCATAACCCGATTCAATTACAAATTAACCAAATACTTTAGGTGTGTTCATTCAGTCCCATTATGCTTTGATTGTTTATTGGAACTAGATACGCTAATTATATCGATCACCGAAATGTGCATTCAGGAGAATTCATATACTAGATTTTAGTTAACTCATTCGTTTTCCACAATCAAATATAAAGATTACGAATTTGTAGACACTGTTCAAATTTATCGAGAAAATCAACCTAAGTTAAACAACATTAGCAAATGACCAATAAACTTACTTTACTGTTAAACATTTCAAGTTGTATTCAAACCGATCATAATGATTCAATAAATTTCATATTGCGTACTTCAAAACTAAATTATTGATTTGATCTTGTCAAAGTTTAGGATTTACTGGGACTAGTATTATGTCGTCATATCATTCCAAATTCACATGTATTACGTATGCCCATCCGCCTACTACCCCGATAAACGACAATAGCTGGTGTAGTAGTAGTAGTTTGGAAGAAAGCTAGGGGCTACCAAACCAACACGTATCAGTCCACAAAGACACTGACTTTTGAACTGAGCGATGTAGGTGAGTGCAGATAACCTGATTAGGGTCCTCATGATTGTTGTAACCAATAGTTAGACACCTTGAGTGGCATGGATTCAGGTCATTTGCAGTAGTGCAGGTGCAGTCATTCTGTTTTCCTTCAAGTCCTGAGTTCGTAAACTACCTTATAATTTTTTCATTCCATTAACCCATATGTTCTTGAACCGTATCTTAGATACTTACTTACTTACTTACTTACGCCTGTTACTCCTCGTCGAGGAGCATAGGCCGCTCACCAGCATTCTCCATCCAACTCTGTCCTGAGCCTTCCTTTCCAGTTCTTTCCAGTTGCTATTCATCCTTTTCATATCGGCTTCTATTTCCCGGCGTAGTGTGTTCTTCGGCCTTCCTCTTTTCCGCTTCCCTTCCGGATTCCAAGTTAGGGATTGAGTCGTGATGCACATTGGTGATTTCCTTAATGTATGTCCGATCCACTTCCAACGTCTTTTCCTAATTTCCTGTTCAGCTGGAAGCTGGTTTGTCCTCTCCCATAAAACGCTGTTGCTGATAGTATCCGGCCAATGAATGTTGAGTATTTTGCGTAGACAACTGTTTATAAATACTTGTACCTTCCTGATGATGACCGTAGTAGTTCTCCACGTTTCAGCTCCATACAGCAGGACTGTCTTGACGTTCGTATTAAAGATTCTGACCTTGAAATTGGTTGAGAGTTGTTTTGAGTTCCATATGTTCTTCAATTGTAGAAATGCTGCCCTTGCTTTGCCAATCCTCGCCTTTACATCTGCATCCGATCCTCCTTGTTTGTCAACGATGCTCCCCAGGTACTTGAATGTTTCCACCTCTTCCAGAGTTTCGCCATCAAGTGTGATTGGGTTGGTGTTCTCCGTGTTGCATTTGAGAATCTTGCTTTTTCCTTTGTGAATGTGGAGACCTATCGATGCGGAGGCTGCTGCTACATTTGCGGTCTTCATCTGCATTTGTTCGTGTGTATGAGAGAGGAGGGCTAGGTCATCTGCGAAGTCCAAATCATCTAATTGATTCCGAGCTGTCCATTGTGTTCCGTATTTCCTTTCAGATGTCGAATTCTTCATAATCCAGTCAATCACTAGAAGGAAGAGGAATGGGAAGAGTAGACAGCCTTGTCTGACTCCGGTCCTTACTGGAAATGCATCTGTCAGCTGTCCTCCATGCACCACTTTGCACTGTAGTCCATCGTATGAGTTTTGGATAATGTTGACAATCTTTTCAGGAACTCCATAGTGTCGAAGAAATTTCCATAATGTTCTCCTATCCACGCTGTCAAACGCCTTCTCATAGTCGATGAAGTTGACGTATAGTGATGAGTTCCACTCAACTGATTGTTCCACGATGATCCGTAGTGTCGCAATCTGGTTTGTGCACGACCGATCCTTACGGAATCCAGCCTGATGATCCCTAAGTTCGGCGTCTACTGCGTCTTTCATCCGATTCAGTAGCACTCTGTTGAAAACTTTTCCTGGTACTGATAACAAACTGATGCCTCTGTAGTTCTCACATTGGCTCAGATCTCCTTTCTTTGGTATCTTGATGAGATATCCTTCTTTCCAGTCCATTGGCACTTGTTCCTCTTCCCAAATCTTCTTGAATAGAAGGTGAAGCATATTTGCAGTTATTTCAATGTCTGACTTCAGTGCTTCTGCTGGTATATTGTCAGGTCCTGCTGCCTTCCCACTTTTGATTTGTCTGAGGGTCATCTTGACTTCTTCGATCGTTGGTGGAGTGACATCTATTGGAAGGTCTGTGTGGGCTGCTTCGATGTTCGGTGGATTCAATGGAGCTGGTCTATTCAGCAGTTTCTCGAAGTGTTCTCGTATCTTAGATGTCTAATCTTTATTATCACTAATACTGTTACTATCTGTACTATGGGGTTTTACCTGATAATTAGGTGTGCTGATGGGGTGTGGCAACCTAAACCGATGTACACACGTGTCAGGTTCTAGGTTTCGTATGACTAACTGATAAATCAATGATATTTTTGGGATCTAGTCTAGCGGCTTAATGAAAGTGTGATGCGTTCTATGGAATGTAATTAAGAAATGTAAGCGAACTGTAGGGAAAATTTTACATTGTCTCCAAGGCAAGGGAAAAGGTTAACTATGTGCTGCATTGCCACTTAAACTTCCCGAAATTCTATGGTAATTCCTGAAGGTTAACCCAGAGTTAGTTGTATCCTGGTGGGAAGGACTCAGTGGCAGTAAATCGGGAGACTGAAATGCGTTGTAATGACATATTAGTTAATATGTAAATAACCTAATTAGGACAATGATGGCTGAAGCCTGTGTTGGTTTCCGAACACTAAACTTTACTCAACTCGTCCCAAAGCAGGACAAGAATGTAGAGTTAAAAATGAGTCTATTATAGTAACCTGGAACAACAAAGATACATTAGTAAAGACATTAGAATTGACATTGATTAATCAGTAAGCAGTGGTGAATATCATGCTCATTTAGACTCCAGTGGTGATCGAATTCTGTCAATCGGTCAGTTAGTCACAACATAGAAGTTACTGCAGTGGACAGCCGAAGACAGAAGTCTCATGAAACCAAAAGCACGGCAAGTTTAGAATACTTGTGATAACAGAAGAGAGTCTATAGAAGACATTCTCCAAGTATATTGGGTTGTAGGACACGCAGTAGATGCAAATGGAAGATTGAAAACGAAACGTATATTTTTTTCATAAAAAGTCTGTGTTCCATCTAAATAAATATATGCGTCCCATGTGGACTTAAATTGTTCGTACATTACAGTGGTAAAAATACCATCGAAGATAGGATTCAAGAAAATTTAAATTAATGAAATAAAGGGAGAAAAAATTCAAGGTAAATATAGAATCTCAGAACTTGGAGAAAGATAAAGAACGGATGCACCTGGGCTATTGGAAACGATTTTGAGCTATGTCATTCAAAGTTTCTAACCAGTGGTTACGATAATCATGTGAACCCTAACCAGATAGTCTGCATCTACTAACATGGCTAAGTTCAATTGTTAGTGACTTCATGAACCGAGGCCATGTTTTTTATCCCGTTCTTGGCTTTCTTCCAGCCCACTCCTACACAAGAAAGTATCTCCCATCGAGACAGGCGGTGTTTGAGCATACGTAACACATGTAAAGGCCACTGCCTTTGGTATCCGTCCAATTTTGAGATAAAATCTGTGGCTATTTGATATTTTATCGAATACTTAAACTCACAATTCACTTTTAAATAGTTAATAAAGTTGAGAAAATGATGGAGTTCTTTTTTTCATTAGAGGAACTTCTATTATTCTCCTTTAGACTAACTTTTGTATACAAAAATGGAAGCACAATTCTTTCACTAGCCTAGTAGCTGCAATTTTATTTTGTAAGGTAATTTCATTTTCTGTCAATACCAATTTTAACTGAGTAATTATGTACTGACTAATATGGTGAAATAAAACCACACTTATTCTACTAACCATTTGCTAAAAAGAAAAGTGGTTGAAAGTTAAGTGCTCTAATCAATCAGTTATTATCGGGTCATGGTTCGAAGTTAAGTACACTCGTATAACTACAATAAATAAGTGGGATTAAATTGGAGAGAGATTGTGTAACCAGGTGTTATTTGTTATCTGTATTATCTATAATAACCTTACTGTTTCCAGCTCAGGGAACATGCTCCATCAAAAAGCTCTCAGAACTTTAATTGTAATGAGCATTTCCTGTCCAAAGACAAGTGAATACATAATTTCAGTGAAAAGGAAGTGATATCAAGTACTTGATGTTAAAAGTTTTTCCTTTCCAGATCGTGGTTCGTATTACATTTTTATGCGCCTTCGAAAATATTTCTGAGTATGCTTCCTCGATCATTAAATAATTGTAGGATATTTATTCAGTTAAAAACCTTTGGTAATTAACTTTGAATGTTATCCCTATACATTTAATTTTTATTTACTACGTTACAAAATTAGGCGACCGAAGTGATATATTCCCTTTGCTAGGACGCAACAATATTATTTAAAAATTTATCTGCATTCCTTGTTTCATTTAGTGTTGTATAGTTTTATTTGTTGTAGAAGTAAAAAATGTAATATCCCATCAATTAACTCATTCGGATTCAAATAAGTCGTCGTTAGTCTACAGATACAGGCAACCAGTATACAACACCAATGTTTAAATTCTTATTATGGCAAACCGATACATAGTTTTTTCATACTTCACATGTCTCTTTTGGATGTTAGCCCGATTTCCATTATAGATTTGTTAACTGATGTGAATTAACAACAAATTAACCCGTATATTTTACTGTATTCTTGTGATAATTAGGAGTATTTGAACTATAGTATTAACTAGTAACCCCAGAAACAACGCAATTTGATCAAGAAATAGTAGAAGAACACGAACGAAAATACTGTATTTGGAATTCCAAATCAAGCGGTCATCAATACAAAAGAATCATTGGTTCATATAAACAGTACAATTATCCATAATTATTCACACAAACTATGATTTGTTTATCGCATACTGATTGGAGATACCCAATGGTTTATTTTAATATTTTTTTGTTAGAAAGTGTCCTTTATCGTTCATTCTATTTCCCCAATATTTTCCTAAGTAACAAAGTCCGTTTTTCTGACCACTTATTACTTAACCATATATTTTCCTTTAAATAAAGCAAATAATAATAATACCACATACTTCAATGGTAATGAAACTTAATTCCAGTATTTTATGATTTCTAATAGTTAACAGACTTTCATAATGAATATAATTTCTGGTTAGTCTAAATTAAATGACTAAAGAAAGTACCAACTAAAACACTTCAAGCTGACAAAAAAATGACGAAATAAGTTATACAAGGTAATACACATTTTGCTGTTATATTTCTTATATTTGTCCCTGTGAAAAACATTTTGCAGAAAAATCAACTCAATTAAGGTTGATGGGACGGTACATTGTGAGACTATTGTGATACTACTTCTCAGCTCTGTATAGCAGAACTGTTTTGACGTTTGTATTAAAGATTATGACTTCTATGTTGTCTGATAGTTGCTTTGAGTTCTTTATGTTTTTCTCTCGTGAGAATGCTATCCTTGTGCCTTAATATCTGTATCCGATCGTCCTTGTGCATCAATAATGATACCCAGATACTTGAAGGCTTCCACCTCTTCCAAAGCTTCTCCATCAAGGAAGATTTCGTTGGTGCTCTCTTGTGTATGCTGACGCCTACCGCTGCAGAGGCTGCTACAATAACTGTCTTCACCTGCATTTGTTGCTGTGTTTGGGATAAAAGAGCTAGGTTATCTGCTAAGTTCGAATCGTCTGGGCATATCCAAGCTGTACATTGTGTTCCGTGCTTCCCCTTAGTTTTCGAGGTCCTAATAATCCAGTCGACCACCAGAAGAATGAGAAGAAGGGAGAGTAAGCAGCCTTGTCTGACACCGTTCTTCACTTGGAATGCATCTATGAACTGTCCTCTGGGCACAACTATACAGTGACGATATTCTCAGGTACACCACAGTGTTGAAGCAAGCTCCATAAGATTCTGAAATCCACACTGTCAAACGCCTTCTCATAGTCAAGAAAGTTGATGTATAGCGACGAGTTCCTTTCAGATGCTTGTTGAAGAATGATCTGTATTGTTGTGATTTAGTCTGTACACGACCGATCCTTACGAAATCCACCTTTTTTGATCTCGAAGTTGGGCGTTTACTGACTATTTCGTGCAGTTTAACAACAGTCTATCGAAAATATTTCTTGGTACCGGGTATGAATTTGTGGAGTAATGTAGTGCCACCTATAACTATTTTGTAGAAGGAACATAGATTTGTAAATATCCCATCATCTTCGTTCCTTTCTCTCTATGCTTGTCGTCCCATGATATTTTCATACCCGGTGTTGCCCATTCTGACTTTAAAATTTAAGTTTCCTATCAATGTGGTCAGGTCCTTTTCTCAGCACTTCTCTAGGATCGACTGCAAGCTCTCATGAAATTGATCTCTATATTCTTCATTACTATCATTTGTGGGTGTATAACACTGGATAACATTTATGGTGGTCTCCTCCTCCTTTGTTTTGAATAATGATTTGATGGCTCTGAATCCATAAGACTCCCATCTTATACGTGTTTTTTGTATTTCTTTGGACGACATTAATGCAACTCCTTGTGTGTGAAGTATTTTGTTCTTTATGACCAAGGTACAGCAGAGTCTCTTCCGACGCTAATTTTTTCTGTCCAGCTTGGGTCCAATGGGTTTTACTTGTTCTGAGAACCTCTGCGTTGTATCTCCTCATTTCTTTAGCTATTTGATTGGTCCTCCCTGTCTCTCACATTGTCCTGACATTCCATGTACCTATATTAATCGTTGTTAGAAAAGGCATTGATCTTGTGACTTCCGAAGAATCTCGGATTTCATTATAAGGCATAGTAATTCTTCTACGTGAAGATCCTTCAACTCCCAGGACAGAGTTTAAGTGGTATAAATGATTTTTTCTGGATGGCTTTTTTATCAGGATTGTTTTTTACGGGGTGAGGTTACTGATCTCATGCTCAATCCTCCTCTTTTATCCTAACTTGGGACTGGCATTTATTCTAGGAGGACTACAGGCGGAGTTAATATAAGACATGGCATAAACATATTACGATGATTACTTGTCTCTGTTATTCCGTGATATCTACTTTATTTTCATCCTGTAATCACCAATTACTTTATCTCTCCGAATAAATGACACCTCATTCCTCCAACGAAAAGAATACTGGTTCCAATATCTTGCATCTTGTGGCTATCAACAATGGAAAAACCAGATATATCACTTCATATAATGTCATAGTCCCGATACATCATAACCAAATGATATCCTATATAATTCATTTTTCCCCCAAAAAACAACTACGACTACTTAAATCTAATCAGACCTAGATAGTGTTAACAACCCCTAGGTATTGCTGTTAACAACAGTATTGTGAAACAACAAACAATTCCACGATCTAACAAACTGTTTCATTCATTAGGGCTTATATGGCATCTTTAATTTTACAAAATGCACATAGCATTGTAGTGAAGCCTGATCATATCTGTAAATTGATGTGCATTTAACAACTACTTATAGAATCAGCTATCATCATTCTTAATATTGTTAAGCTGCAAATGTAGCATGATACAATCCATTTAAAATAATGAATTCAAGGGTTCAATACTTACATTTAAAGCTCAATTCGATTTATTGTTTATACAGTTTTATCTCAATTCAATTATCACTGAAAATCCGAAATACTGAACAACTACCTGGTTTTATTCTTAGATCTGTTAACTCCAATGATTCCTGATGCTATCTCCAAAGTAAACTCCTAAACCGATAGTCCCACTACTTACAACCCCAAGCCAAAATAGAAAACAAAAGTTACAAAGAGATTTCCCTTATGAAAAATAATTAATTATTGATGCACATTTGATTTCAATTTTTCATATCTGAAAAAGACAAAGTTCATTACAGTTGTAATCGGAGATCATTTATAAATGAGATCGAGTGTAATTGCTTTCTAGTGAATGAAGTTGACAATATGTAGATAATCAATCTCTTTTTCTTTATATAAAGAAATATCCTACAGTTATTTGAGATGTTCATAAACTGAATTTACGTCCAGGTTACTTACCGGTTTTGTTTGAACCATAATTTTTTAGCTTTTTAGAAGATGAATTTTGTCTACATTTCTTTCTACAATTAAATTATAGACATAAAAAACTCAATGAAAGACAATAGATGACAAGAAGACAGACTCAGTATCTGATAAATATTGGGTTTATTAAATGATCAGATAAGCACCTGATGTTGTCACTAAAAAGCTCACCGGTCTATTATTGCATATTTGTCGTTATTAATGCTGAATATAATACTTTCTGAATGCATAATGATATATTCATTCCAGTTTCTCATTTAATAAAATGCTACTTTCCATAGATTGCTTATTCATAAGGGACTGAAATAATCTAGGGGATAAGTGAAGACCAGGGACACTTGAAAGTACTTCAGTTCTTCTTTAGAAAGTATAAACAGTGCTAACCAACAACCACGCTAGAGTTCGAAACCAGAATTTTCTCGGCGATACAACCATAAGCAATGTAGAATCCAGCGCATATATGCATTAAATTGAGTTGCCACACCATGTCAGCACAACAAGATGCAGTTATCAAGTAAAGTTCAGGAGTAGTAGAAGTATCGACATTATGAGTGGTACTAGAAAGTATCAAGTGGGTTACCTCTAGACAACTAAGTACAAGCTCAGTTTGTATAACCACACCAATTTTCATCCGTAATAGCTTTCTCACTTTCGAAATTATTAGATTTTGTTGCCGGCATCATCGTGATTGAGAACAGATAAGGAGTCTTAAACCACAATTAAAGAGGAATTTAGTACTCCCTAGTTTTCAACACTTCGCCAGTTGATATCATTCTATGACGATATAACCAAACGATATAATCACACTAAGCTAATCTCTATAACCTACTAAAATTTAAAAAAATCTGTTACTTCATAAACATTTCTATTCAAGAAAGTGTGCTTATTGGCTTAAAGTCTAATCAAAATTTATTGATTTATGTTAAACAATCTGTTTGTAACCGTGCTAGTGACAATCATTTTAAGCACTATATAACCGTGAATATCATGTGATACTTTCGATGAGCCAGGTGATTTTACTTTCATATTTATGTCTGTGTGTATAGGTCATACTATCAAAAGTGTGTTTTTACGCTAAATTATATAAAACATATTGATGAGCTTGATTTCACGTTACGAAAAGTTATGTATAATGAATACTTTCTTGTGAATTAGTCAATTAGTAATAAAGATTCCGTAATGTTTATTTTACTTATTAAAGAAGCAATCATATATGGAATTAAAGCTTGAAGTGATGTCAATCTGTTGATGGCGGTCAATCCTTCGGCCACTGACAAGTAAGGTAAGATTTGCGCAGACCATGGCATGATCAGAGTCCAAATAGGTACTCCAAAAGGAACGGAAGTCTTGTACACATCCACGCCAGTGGTAACTGGTCGCGATGTGATCAATCTGAGCCCAGGTTTGAGGTGCAGAGGGAGGACGCCAGGTGGCACACCGGCGATGACTGTGCCGGAAGTTAGTGCTAGCGAGAAACAGGTTATGGTCTGCGCACAGTTGCAGTGGACGGTCACCGTTATCTGACCTACGACCAACAAGTCCCCATCGGCCACCTAAATTACTCTCTTCTGTGCCTAGACGCACGACCTGAACATTCAAGAGTGAATTTGTAGTACTTCACTAGAGTCTTGAATACAGGTCTCGGATATACAACAAACATCAACATTAAGACTTTCTAAAGACATAGCCAGCCCTATCTGTTGTCCGATCTGCGTTAGTGTGCGAACGTTGAAGGAAGCCAGCTTGAACGGCGTACGTGGTTTCAGAAAAATTGCTTCAGTACCCGTAATCGGTGGAAGCATTCACTTTGAACCAGACAGTGACTAGAGATCATTTAGATAGAACAGAGTTTCGACCATGAGCGAGCTACTGCATAAGTTGGAAAGGAAGGATACACAATTTGGGAATAAAGGGAGTGAAAGAA
>NC_031502.1:6546997-6585874 GCF_000237925.1 Schistosoma mansoni | reverse complement strand
GTAATTTATAGACGACTTTTGAGCGGCGCTAAAGTGACCTTGGATCGGTTGGAGTTAGATATAAACACCATCGGATGCCGGCTAAGCGGTCTATCGGTTAAGTGCTAGCGCGCGAGGCTGATAGGTCCTGCGTTCAGATCTCGTGAGGCACTGCTGAGGAGCCCCGCAATAGGACGAAACGGCCGTCCAGTGCTTCCAGGTTTTCCTTGGTGGTCTAGCTTCAGTTGACTCACGCTTTCAACTATGACCTTGAGAAAGTCCACCTTATTATCAGGGAAAAATGAGGGCTGTAAACCTGTGTGAAGAATAAGGATTATGATTGATAGTGGATGGTTAGGGTTAGGAATTAGATTTAGGGTTTTCATCACGAACTGACATCAGCAAAAATGCCCAAACTACATTTGGTCAGATGGATGAATGAATTTCGCACCAGAATCCAAGACCTGCTATTCTAAATCTGATTGGTTCGTCCATAAATTATAGTCTTGCCTAAGGGACTTACTTAAAATGCATTTTTCAACAATACACTATTTAGTACTAAAGAATAATAACAAAATTAATGACATGTTTAAAAAAACTAACCTACCGCGGATGTACGGAAGTTTTTATCCAAGAGATTACTGAATGTATGTTTTATGTTGAAGATGGGATATTTTATTAGGCAATCGTTAGATGTTTTTCACTGTCATCTAAAATAAAATATACCTCCAAATTTAAATATCTTAATGCTTTATGAATTTAGTTGATATTTATTCCAGTTTTTAATTTTTTGAGTTGTATATTTTCTTCCGTTAAAAATCGTTAAGGATCTCTTTTTATTCTACTGACTCTCACCACCGACTTCCCCGACGTGCAATGTTTTATGGAGTAGAAGTAGGTTGGAAGAAAGCTAGGGGCGGCCAGACCACAACGTGGCACAAATCCATGAAGCCACTGACAGGTGGACTGAGCCATGTTGGTAGGTGTAGACTACCTGGTTGGGATCCACGAGATGATAGTAATCGATGGTTTGAAACCTTGAATGACATGGCTCAAAATCGTTTGCGATGGTGCAGGTGCATCCACTCTTTGTGTTCTGCCTAATTCTAATCTTCCGAATTCTTCATATCTTTATCTTTTTCTCTTTCCAAATTTATTTTACTGGATTATACTCCTTGAATAACATCTACAAACCCTAATCTTTCGGATTACTGCTTATACTCTTACTACGTCTACCACTATGGGATTTGAATCGGCAACTGCATCTCTGTGCTAATGTGGTATGGCAACTCGAACTGATGTACGTACGTACGACGTTCTACGTTGTGACTGACTGACTACTGACTCTCAAATGAATACACTAGTTAATGAAGACAGATATTATCTTCGATTTACTCATCAGTATGATCCTTTCAAGATTGATTAACATTATCGTTATCAAAAAAGCAGCAATATGACATTTCTATAGAAGATATTAGTACAAAATTTGACACATCTATCAATAAATCATAATGGCAATATTTACAGATTTATCATTTGGTAAATTCTAACAGAGTCATATTCATCTACATTAAGTTTAACTCAATGATAAAGTATCAATAAAATTCTTACGTTTATTGAGAAAACAGTCTGAATTAATGTGTAACTGAAATTATTCAGTGCATTATTGATTTTCTATCAGAGGTGTTAATTGATTTCTCATATATTTCAATCTTCACGATGTGGTAGTAGGTTAATGCATCAGCTGACATTGGTCAGTTATATAAATAGATTAATATAATTCACTTGGTATTGTTTGGTTGTATATTCCCATTGTTGTTTAGAACTGTAATTGATCAGTCTCTTATCGGCATATGTCCATCCTGTGCGGATCGCTCCGATATTGCCTTAGGTCACAAGCTTTATAAGCAAAGATAGATGGTGTTGAAGCGTAAAATACTATGTTAGAATCCTGGAGTGAACATCAAAGCTGAGATGCAGGTACATCCAGCTGACAAGTCCTAAATAGGACGAAACGCGCGTCTTGGATTCCACTGCTAGCTAACATCTATCTTTGCTTATAAAAATGTTTGAAATACAAAATTTTAAGTACATCAACGATACACTATGATATTATCAGAAGGGGTTTTGTGGAGATTTAGTATTTTCATAGTTGAAAGCAAGGAGTTCAAACCACGTCTGTTGTGAGATAGGAACTCACTGAAGACAATTGGTGAACGGTCGCTCAACTTCATGGATCAGTTGAAGTTAGACATTAACAACGTTGGATGCCGGCTCAGTGGTCTATCGGTTAAGGGCTCTGGCTCGAGACTGGTAGGTCCTGGGTTGGAATCTCGCGAGTGCGGGATCGTGGATGAGCACTGCTGAGGAGTCCCATAATAGGACGAAACGGCCGTCCAGTGCTTCCAGGTTTTCCATGTTGGTCTAGCTTCAATTGACTCACTCTTTCAACTATGATATTATGTTTATCAAGTAAAAGTGTTCGCGTAATATGAACTCTACTACATTGAAATCTTAAATTCTGTAGAATCTTCTTGTTCGAAGTTGAAATATACTCAAAATGGAAACTCATTTCACCTTAATGTGTCGATCAAGATATGATTTTATTTCAATATCATTGGATGAATAACTTTGGTATATATATATATATATATATATATATATATATGCATAATCATAAGACTAGCATATTCCTCGTACTGATTTTGTATTTCAGTAATATGTTTCTCTTAACCAATTCTCTGTAATAGAATGTTGTCAATATGGTCATATGATCAACTATTCTTTGTTTTACCTTTTAGAAGTAAATTAAATGATTGTGGCTTTTTATTAGAATGTGAATCACATAGTCAAATAGTGCATAAATGTGTATTGCGTGCTGTCTCAACAAAAATTGATCAATTCTGTATGGCGGAAGAAAATGTAGAATGTTTGACTGATATAAATTGTTCTAAACAGAATGATATTGTTATTAGTGATTCAATGAATTGTTATGATAACAACAACAACGACAATAATAATCACGTTAGTAACACAGTAAAACAGCCAAAGAATTCATTTTATTTAGGACGTATATCGGCAAAAACATTGGATACTTTTGTAAAATATATTTATAAATCAGGTTTGTCTGTGTTCTTTTTTTAATGATTATTGATAATAATTATTGATTATTATGAAAAACATAAACACACTATCAATTAATACTATGCATTGAGCATATTCTTCTGTATAACCAGAATGTGACTGGTTCTTTTTTGAATTGCAAAGAATATGATGCAATACGTCAGTGTATTCAAGAAACAGTTTTAAGTTATTAGACTGTCTTTATTAGATTAGAAGATGTGTTTTATAATGAGATGGTTAAGCATGTGACATTCTTAAGGATTTACCTAAGTTAGTAGGTGACAGAGGTATCGATTCAAATGAATAATCAATATGATAATTACATTCATTTGAATACAACATTCGTGAAGTTTAGGTATAGTTAAAAAAAATTCCAAGATTCTACCGTTTAATTTTTTTATTTACTGTGAAAACGATTTGAATGAAGTTGTAGAATAAGTTCCACTTCAATGTTTTTCATTGTATTACTGTTTAGAAATTCACAAAGTAACTTCATTACTGATTAGGTCACGGTTTTAGATATAATTACAAAATGCTCGGTAGCTATGGCGACAGTTAATTCTTTAGCAATGGTCATTTGGCATCAGTTCCCTGAGGAATGTAGATATGCTTTACTGACTAGTACTAATTAGTATTAACCCTAAAGACAGAGATTTCTATTGAATATGTAGTATCAAATAAAGTAAAGAGTAACATAAATTCATTTACTCTAGCGGATACGTTGTAACATGAGTTCTCCGGACAAGACAAACTCTATTTATTACTAAATACACAATGAGTATGAAGTTTGAGTCTATAATCGTTCTTTTTAAAATGATTGCGTTTAAATTTGTCAGCATAACGTTTCATTCCATTATATTATTGATAAAATAATAATGAAAAGTAGTAAATTTAGTTAATACGTATTATACTTACTTCAAATGTTGAAACCGTAGAGATTCCCGACTTAAAGTTTACTACTCTGTCAAATAAAAAAACCACCTGAGATTATTGAATGTTCATTTTCTGAAATGTAATCCATACTAACCAGACTTTTGTTTACAATACTACCTACTTGTGACAATCACATGTTATTCATCTCATCTTTGGAAGTCTTTAGAAGTCATCTTCTTCAGCTGCCTTATGTCTCATGTCTTCTCGCCTTCTTACTACCTATGTGTCACTCTCTGCATGACAGTTTCGTGATCCAGAAATGAAAAAAAATAACGATATCATGAGATAGTAAATTTGATGAGTAGAGATTTTACGAAATCAGGTTTTCAGTATCTGAGTTCCAGCATTCATTGAACATGTTACGACACAACGTTCATTTACTGTTAGTTGAATGAAAACGGGGAAATGTCGTTATATTGTTTCAAAATGTTATTCTTTTAAGTACACCGTGATTTATCTTTTGTCTGATGATGTTTACAAATAAAAACCTATTATCTCATTGCAAGTATTTTTGTTGAAAGAATTAGTAGTTTCCTTCATAATTTTGATGTAATTAAACAGATATTAAAATATAATACGAGATATTAATCTAATATACTTATTAGGGTGGAATATTATTTCTAAACGGATTCCTCAATTCGTCAATCTCATTGATTATATAGTTCACAATTCAAACTTTCGCTACAATTAAGTAAAGAAAATAGGTAGATGGAGTTCAACTTTTACATCCGTAACATAAGCTATACACAGACTTCTTGATAGAAAAGTCGGTCACAGGAAAAATAGAACAGGCAAAACATATAAGTTAGTTCATTGGTTTTATTACTACTGCTAACAAGATGAAAGAAGATTAATAATTCTAGCCTTATAAGGACAGCATAGAATGAGTATTTTGTTTTTGAAGGAATGTTTCGTTTTCCAGGATATACTACTATCTCAGATTTCAAAAAGAGGTAGAGTATAAATGTTTTTGCGGTTGATGTATTAGTATATTATTGTTACCTCTACTACTGACAGGATCTTTAGATATCTTTAAAAATCTATTTTCATTGAAATCGTTCAACATGTTCTTTGGTGATTAAATTACTTTTAACATAAACAAACACATCAAGTCAGTTGACCTCCTTAAAAAACTTAGCGATTCATGATTTCTTTTTCAAAAGCAGTTATTGCACATTCGATCTCATATTATTGTGTTGAAAAGAGGTTTAACTTAATGAACTACTATTTTACGCTAGAGTAGAGGTACATGGATCTAGATGTGTTGTTATTTATTGGTAGTTATGTTACCTTTATGCATAGATGTAAGTGATGATAGGTAAGATTCTGCGTAATTTCCACTGACATAGGTACTTACAGATTTCAAACTGAGTTCATATAACTTTTTCTGTTTATATTTTGAAACATCAAGTTTGATGATTATTAACTAGTTCAACTGACTATTCTGAGGAAGAAAATTATAAAACGCAATCTTACGTTTTCAAAAATTAGTTATTCTCCACAATAAAAGAACACCCACAAAGAAGTATATAAGAACTTTCATCTAAATTAGAACGAATAGTTTCACAGTATTTGGGCGCCAAGTTGATGTAAGACATTAAATAGGAAGAATATATTTGTAAAATCTCAGCAAATGAATTTGAAGTAAATCCAACGTTTCACCCGGCAATCGGGTTCAAGCTTTTTCAAGGAATTATAATCAAACATCAAAATTATCGAATATAAATAGGTACATGGTTCTTCGTTTCATTGTACACTGAATAGGTCATCCAATCAACGCTAAAAATGTCTAGACTGGGTATATGTATTAGTGTGTAAGAGACTTGTGTGAAACGGAAAGTGTTTAAGATAACATATTGTATAGAAACGTAAGTGGTGAGAGGAGAAATTTCATTCACACTATATATTGTCTCTTATCGATGAATTTATAAGAAAAACACAATTTGTAATATATGATATGAATCATATATGTCACAGCATGTATAAAATGAAGATAGATGAATAAAATAAAGGAATAAATTCGAAGAGGAAGAATGTAATTTGAAACTGAATATTTGTTATTTTAATGTCCCAGTTAATTGTTCAACGAATTCTTCACCGAAAAGTCATTTCATCAGGCTTTCCATATTCCTTAATAATCTCAACTGAAATATCATTGAAAATAGATAATAAATGATATTCTCAGTAGAATAAAATCATTAATCCTTCCATAAAATTTAATAAATTCTACAAATCAATTAAATTAATAACACACTGCTGAGGAGTCCCACAGTAGGACAAAATAGCCGTCCAGTGCTTCCAGGTTTTCCACGGTGGTCTAGCTTCAATTGACTCATGATTTCAACTATATATAATAATAACATTTCACTTTAATTCATTTCTTTACCGTCTTTTTCTCTTCTTTTTTTTCTTTTTAATATATTCCATTGCCTAGAGATTACAATTGATGATATAACTGTAATTGAATTATACAATATTGGCATTTTATTAAATATACAATTTATTCAAAATACGTGTATTGAATATTTGAGGACAATCTTAAATGAAAATAATTGTTTAATATTAATGAGACAAAATAATAT
This sequence comes from Schistosoma mansoni, assembly GCF_000237925.1. Classification (NCBI taxonomy): domain Eukaryota; kingdom Metazoa; phylum Platyhelminthes; class Trematoda; order Strigeidida; family Schistosomatidae; genus Schistosoma; species Schistosoma mansoni. Next base: position 6,579,257 of record NC_031502.1, on the reverse strand, counting down.
AATAAATAATTATGAAACTAATCAACTAACTAATGAATGTATTAAATATACAGCAAAATATTTTGAGTAAGTTTATAAGTAAACATTTAATTATTGATTTCAATAGTTGAAATGATGAGTCAGTTGAAGCTAGATCGCCATGGAAAACCTGGAAGCCCTGGATGGCCGTTTCGTCCTATTGTGGGACTACTCAACAGTACTCATCCGCGAGATTCGAACCCGGGACCTATCAGTCTCGCGCGCGAGTGCTTAACCACTAGACTACTGAGCCGGCAATCAACGGTGTTAATGTCTAACTTCAACCGATCCATGTAGTTGAGTGACACATCCACCATTGTCTTCAGTGAGTTACTATCTCACAACAGATTTGACAGGTCCTGGGTTCGAATCTCGTGAGGCGCGTTCGTTAATGCGCACTGCTGAGGAGTCCCACAATAAGACGAAACGGCCATCCAGTGCTTCAAGGTTTTCCATGGTGGTCTAGCTTCAATTGACTCATGATCTCAACTATAAAATATATATCAATTTTTTTTCAAATGATAAACCCTTACTGAAAATGTTACTAAGCTAAATGATCTCATAATTTAAATAATAAACATCCTCGAATGGTTAGAATTAAATAGAAGAAAAAATTGTCAATGAGAACAAGATAGAAAACATTAAGTTTATTAGTGTATCACTTGATTGACTATTACCTTATCACAGTAATTAAACAGTTTAATTTTTTTTGATTGATCACTTAATATTCTTGAGTTGTTCCGTTGTACTATTTAAACTTGGATTAATGTTAATTTGATTGTTTATTCTATGAAGAAGTGATTTACTTTGAGTCAAGAAACGTTAGAAAATTTAATTTTTCTACTCATTGGGATATTACAAAATATATTATTTATTTAGTTTATTTTTCTGTTCTAGAAAGCTATTGACTTAAATTAGTAAACTATCTTGGGATATAAGATATCAAAGAAGGGTGAAGTAGAACGGTGTTTGGCTGTCTTATGTTAAATGAAAAAATACAAGTTTTAAGCACTATACTATAGAATAATCACTTCTTGGAGTTTTATAAAAATGCTAACTCTGTACAGTAATAATTAGCAAATTATGTGTGAACTACCGGACACTGATTCACTGGCTTGAACGTCAACTTATCATACTGAGCCAAGAAGATAAGTTGAAGATATATTCCCTAAATACTATAATACTATGTATTGAAATGAAAAGCGTCGTGAGCCATGAAGTACCAAGAAACAGGATCGAACTATTTAATTGTTTGGACGTGAACTTTTTACTGACTGATGTTAGTCAATAGATACCAAGAGATATGGAAAACGTTTTACGTTTATTTTGGGACGATTCTACAGCGAAATTCACAAATCCATATATGTAATGTTGTGGTGTGTGCTAATGATATCTGTCGATATCAGTAGTATGTATCATGAATCGGAAGTGAAATGTCTAGAAACAGAAGATTAAGATGGAAGAAGATAGAACGAGAACAGAGAATGATTGGTGTGCAAACAAAAGAACAATGAAGTGTTAGACGATTGATTGACAGTTTGCAAATGAAGTATTTAGTGTGTGGTTCTCACATTTTACTAAAGTATTCTGTTATTTGTGTTCAAATACATATGCTTGTAAAAACTGGTGTTCTCATTCATTGCTATTTAATCGGAATACTTTTAGGTCTGCTGATGAATATAGTAACTTGAGATCGCTGAGTTATGTTTTAACCTCGATGAATTTGTGATACTCCATGACGATCATTTATTATTATTAATCATACCAGTCTTAATCTTGATGTAGGTAAACTTCAAAAATTAAGTCAGGAAATGATAAAACCTACAGTGAATTTCTAAACAATGTACGTAAATCAACAATTACTTTTACTTATAAACTGGTTGTATGGAAACAAATAAAAAACTGAGAAAATATGTAAATTATATCAAAAAAGCGAATGAAAAACACCATTGATTTGTATGATATTTCATTTTCATAATCTTTGATACTAATTTTACTCAGTCGTCAATCGGCGATTCGCTATATGGAGGTTAACTGAAACTTCAATCTACTATTTAAAGTATAGTTTGTATTTAATTGGGAAAAATGTATAATTTTGACCACAACCCGAGCCTTTAACCTAAAGATCTGATCCACAAAGAAGTGGAGCATCGTAAGGAGATGCAGTCCCATGGTAGCCGGTGATCAACGACTGATTGATACGCCATTTGTTCCTTCAGGATACTGGATCCCATGTGCCCCATTGGTTTGGAATGAGGGTTTCCCAACTCCGTGTCCACCAACCCGGTTACAGCTCCGGGCATTTGCTTTTCGTCCTCTCAATTGCGTAAACAACAGTAATGCCAAGAGAAGGCAGTGAGTAGGACTTCCCTGTCATAGGCTATATACGCGTGGCCATGTGAGAGTATTTCGATGACAATAAACAATATGAGATTATTTAGCTCCTATTGAGTATGAGCACATGAAGGAGTATAGAACTAATTTGTTGAAATCAAATTATACTGTGAATGAAGTATGATAATTGAAAAGTTCTTATCATGATAATTAAAGGCATTGGAAGGATTAAATAAAATCATACCGGATACGGCTATTGATAAAATTTAAAAGGATAAGAGCAGATGGATGTATTTTCTAGTACACACTTAGTGAAAGGAAAATAATTATAAGATAAGACTATGTTAAAGACAAGTTCAAAACAAATTTTTTTTATACATGGATGTTCAAACTTGATTTCATGTTTAGCTCGAGATTCTGATATTTAACGAAGTTGGTAGATTTAGACAGATCCTATAAATAGGCTAGTTGAGGCTAGTCAAGGATGAAACTTCTAACCATTCACTTCTCGGTTATTATAAAATCAAGCTGAAATCTATTCATAAATTCGTGTTGAAACAAAATATCCCAATATTTTCTTCAGGTTGATTCATACAGTTGCATCATTCTGTCGAAGATTTTTATGAAGTGTTCTTTAAGACAAAATGTTTCTACGTAAAGTTATTTACCTTCATCGTATTCACTGGTTTCTTTCTCTTTTTTTGTGGAGCAAAATGTTAGATAATAATGAGACCATGAACACTGAACCTAAAGAACTATTAGCAATACTAGAACAAGATGAGTTCAAAGTTCAAGATGAATGGAAACTTCTGGAATTTATACATATATGGATTAGAAAGGATTGCGACAATCGTCACAAATATATAGAACAACTATGTGAGCATATACGTTTTCAATTGATAGACACAATTAAGTTACTTGATATATTGGAAAATCAAGAGATGACTATATTTCATTCACATGTAAAAAACGCGCTTATTGATTTAGGTCAATTATCAAGGTCAGTAGCAATAGCCAAATGGAATCGTGACGTAAGTTACTAAGACAAAACTGTTAATGTGCATTGTCTACTTCATGCAATATTCAATTAGTGTTTTTTTTGAATGAGCAATATTAAGCAAATGTTTATATTTCAGTAAAGTTGGTATTTTTGTACAGCACTTCAGTGCTATCACATATATATATGATAACCAAAATTACATAATATTCATTTAAACGAATTGAAAGTTTATTCTCAAGTTCCTGTAAGTTAGGAACAATCTAGTGTAATAAAAGTTGTGATCAAAATGCTCAAATTGGTCGAAATTTTAAAAGGCACTCTCCATGAGAAATAAAGATAGCAAGCCCAATCGATGGTGGGGGGGGGCGGATGAGCACCGCTAAAGAGTTTTATACTAAGACAAAATAGATGTCCAAAGTTTCTTGTTTTCAAATGGTTGTCTAACTAAAGTCAGACTTCAGTGTTAAACGACAAAAACTCACTAATCTTTAAGACTTTAAATATCAATCAGGCTAATTATATTTGCTAATACTATCGTTGAAAAATGTTTTTCATTTCATAAGTCTGATTGTTTTGTAATTAAAGCAGGACTTTGAAGTTTAACGGCCAGTCATATGTCATTCATCCAGTGAACTGTTATCCGATGGTTCATATATATAGTAGTAATTAGTCAAGTTTGAAATGAAGCAGCTATCCACCTATCATATTGGTTGAGAAACGCATTATATCACGAATTATCCGAAGTTGAAAATTGTAAACCACTCGATACTAACTAGTTAATTCTGTAAGTCTTAGTCTATGTGAGGTTATGAGTGTTCATTTTTGAATGGTCATAAACTAGAATAAAACTGATTTTCAGTGTTATTATTAAGAAAACGGAATATACCTATTAAAACATAAAATAAGAAAGATTGGTTCAGAGAAGAGTTCTCTTTTCAGTAAATGCATTTTCAAAGCTGTACAGTAGAATATATACACGTATTTTACAAAATGACAATAATCGCAATAATATTGTTAATGAAATTCTGCTAAACTGGTAACAGTGAGGTAGAATAAACAAAGGCATTAAGAGGCTATTTTATTTACGAAAGAAATTGTGTCTGGGAAGGGAATACTCAGTATGACAAGACAAACTGTTGAAATTGAGATCAACTGTAGTCAGAGGTACCATGGAAACGGAAATAATCCAGTTGGAAATAAAAGGTCTATAAAGACCTCTGTAACGTTTTAATGCCTTTGTTTATTCTACGTCACTGTTACCATGTTTAACAGAATTTTATTATCACTATTACTGTAATTATTATCATTTTGAAATAGAAGTTTATATATTTATGATTGTACAGCTTTAAAAATGAATTTTCCGAGAAAAGAACCCTTCACAGAATCAATCTTTCCTATGTTTCAATGTTATTATGTTACTAAAAGATCTTCCAATGATGTCACTTTGACGTGAAAAGTAAATCTAATCAATTATAAGAATCGATTTAAGTAAGAATATACTTATATACATATGAATGACCTTTTTCGTGACATGATTTAAATTATCTGCCTTTTTTTCAGTCAAATTATTCTATAGACAAAGAGATTACATTGACTAATTTATCAGTATCCAGTTACAAAAGTGACTCACCGAAACAAACCACAGAAAATGTAAGTGATTTTTGGTACATTTTAACATTCTAGTACCTGATCATACCACTTTTTTTGTAATTTAAATTATTTGAGATATTGAATTTCGATTAGGTTATTCTATTTAATAGAAGAGGGTTTTGTGGAGATGTTGGTAATTTTAAATGGTTGAAATCATGAGTTAATTGAAGCTAGACCACTATGGAAAACCTGGAAGTACTTGACGACCGTTTCGTTCTATTGTGAGACCCATCAGCAGTGCGCATCCACGATCCCGCCTCACGAGATTCGAACCCAGGACCTATCAGTCTCGCGCGCGAGCGCTTAACCACTAGACCACTGAGCCGGCTTCCAGGTTTTTCATGGTGGTCTAGCTTTAATGGACTCATGATTTCAACTATATAATATTCTATTTAATGTTATTGTTTGACTGACAATAAATAAATAAGTTTTGTTTAGACATACGATAACTTATTATATGGTTAATAATTGAAAGTTGATCAAATCATCTGACTCGTTGTATTTCAAATTATATTCTTAAGACTATAACATAGTTATTTGACTTTAACAGTGATTAACAATTGCCAATAGAGGTATCTATTGAATATTTTAGGTTAGTTTTCTTAAGCTACTGATATTCATATTCCCGATGTAACTGACCATAACTCAACAAAACCGAACAATTAAACATTTTAATTCACCAATTATGCAGTATCCATTTTTATATTAATAACATCTTTATGACCAAAATATAAAGGAATCAATCTGTCATCATAAGACGCTTATTATGCAATTAAATAAATAAATATTGAGTTAGATTTCCATCAGAATTCGTTAGAAGATAAATGGAACTGTTAAAAATGTGCTAATTTAAATCTGAGCTTTGTGGATAAAAGTGATATTTAATTCTGATCTCTATAAATTAGCACAGAGAATAGAGTCTTGAAATAGGTACATTTGAAGTGATGTAGAAAAGTAATGATTTGCTAATTAATAATAGTGATATATTTCCGACAAAGCGGGTACACGCCATGTTTAAAGGCATAATCAGTTTGATTCCGTGAGGTTTCTAATAAGTGTTCACAGATAGGGTGGTCACTCAACAGAGTTGTTAAAATGCGACATTCATGAATCAACAATGATTTACAGGAGAGTTCTTAAGGAGATTAACTCTGCAAATTATTTACGTAGTAGAATTGTTTGATAAGTTTACAATTGTTATAGAGTAACGATTGCAAGGAACTTGGTATAAGTTGTGACCTTAAAGAACGCATGCTTAAGGTTTGTGTATCAGGCGTAAGAGGCTCTATAGCTGTGCACTACAAATGTGCTACTGAAAAGAGGTAAAAGAATAAAGAGCAGCAAAGCTATTGGATACAAGACCTCAATAATTCTTAACTATTTGAAGTGGAGCAGATAAAGGTATTGTCAAAGTCATTCAGTTTGACGGACTCAACACTAACATCATAATGTTCATTTGAAAATTTTTTCGAGACACTCCGATTTGTTCAATTTTTGGCAGATAATTCTTAACAGTATTCTGCATTAATTATCTTTTAAATATTTCTTGTTACTACAGACAGCTTTGATATGTTTTGGAGGACGATTATTCGACAAAAGTTTTTCATCAAATATAACATGTTATAAAATTTTTGAATTGAAATCATTCATTAATCAGAATGAAACTTTATTCATAGATCAATATCAGAATTGTAATGTTGATGAAAATTATTCAAATGGTAATTCCATGGAATCATGTACATTTCCTTATTTAAAACAAATAATTCTACCAAATTTAAATACTATGCCTTCTTTAAGAAAGGGTTTTGGGGCTATCAATTTAAATGATAAAATATATCTTGTTGGTGGGAAACCTAAATGTTCAATGAAAACATGTAACATTTATGATATTTCATTAGGTTTATGGTCTAGTGGGCCAAATTTAAATACCGGACGAAGTTGGTATTCACTTACGGAATGTGATGGTGTGATATATGCTATAGGAGGTGTCGGAGAAGACGGTAAGCATGTTTTTTATAATTTAAGTGATACAGAATGTATGTAGTTGTTAAAATTAACTCTATGTTTCTGGATATTACCTAAAAATTTTGAGTTTCAGACAGGTATTATTGATAGAAGTGGGTGATGTTCTAACAATATCTTCAATTCAATTAAGTTTGAAGTATAAAGCGTTAGATACATAAGCCGTAGTATAGGAGTAATATGATCTCTGCAAGGCCTGAACGTCCTAGATTTGATCCCTTATGTGGTCTTGTGTGCAAACTGGTAAGAAGTCTTATACTAAGAAGAAACTACTGACAATCGTCTCATGATTCAATACTATTGGATAGCTAAAATCGGTCTGTGGTATTAACTGTGTTGTTCAGTTAGCTCACCATACATTTCACTACCACGGTTTTAAATGGAGTAGTTGAGTACAATCCAGATTTAAAGTTCAAAACGCTCATTGTCACCATTTTGATTTATTTATTCCACTTTATCTCTTCAGATCAAACTTTATCATCCGTTGAGATGTTGGATCCACGAGTAAATAAGTGGGAATTATGTTCGTCAATGCTGAGACCACGATTTGGTTTTAGCGTTTGCTCTACCAATAATGAAATTATAGTTGTTGGTGGGGTCAGAGATTCAACTATCGAGATGTATGATATAACGTCAGGAAAATGGCATTCTTTAGCGAAAATGACTGAAGTGTAAGTATTCACGATCATTTTGTTAACACAAATCTTATTTTACCAAAGTAAGATGTGCTAAGTTTTTTTCAAATTGTTTCATTCTGGGGGTATCGCAGTAGATCTCTGAAGTGGTGGCTTACGTTATAATATTAATAGTCATATTGTTTTTCAGGTTATCTTTAGTGGTAAGTTAAAGCTGGAGAACGCTTTAAGTTTACACCGATAGCAGCCGCCAAACTACTAAAAACTGGAGAGCAGAAAACTCCTCAGGATCACATACAACTGAGCCAGAATTCTATAACTTATTCCCAGCTCTACAAGATAGAATCTGATGCTCCATTTTTCGACTCAAGTCATTTAGTCATGTAATGCTAGTTGTAGTGCTGAAGACAGTTGTTTCACTCCCGACTTGATTGAACCCCATCAGTCAAGATTTCTCTCTGCGACTTCTAAAGCTCCAGTATGTCCAGGGTTAGAAAATCACCTACCATAGTTCATTATTACATTTAAGGGTTGGCATTTCCTAAATGTTGTTTTTCAGGAATGCATCTTATCAGTTTCTCTTGACACGTGGGCTTGGCGTGTGGATACAGAGATGTTGCCTATAGGCATAAGTTGATTTTACTCTGGAATGTTATTTGTCACGAGATCTATTTACATAGTAATGCTAACAATCTTTCCCGAGTTTTATAATAAAACCTAAAAATCGTGATCCCAGACCTGATTGCTTCAACAGTATAATACATTTTGATTATGGTGGTGCAGAAGAAATTCCTATTAACTATGTTGTATATGTTCTTTTGATGAAGAATGAAAATCATTACAAATCATCGTTTTTCACTATGAGTTAATTATTTACTGTAGTTTAATGTCGTCTTTTACAGTTTTAAATGTGAGAAAGGTATTATTCTCTTAAGTTGAAATTCATTTTACATCAGATAGTACTAATTCGATAATATCTGTGAAGAAGGTACTGTATATTCACTCGAAGTAACACTCTATCTGGATATGAACCCTGGGAAATCATATTTTTAAGACAGAAACATTATCAAAACATAATTCACCTGGAAATAAGTATATGGTATATTGTATTGCAATTAGATATTTACTTCATAATAGTGTCCAGGTGATAACATATTGCTCTTTCTAAATACAGTTAATCTGTTAGTCGTCTAGATAATTAATAGTTTGCACAAAAGTTGTCTACTGATAAAATGGATGCTTATAAAGTCAAGTGATTGGATGATAAAGTCACCATCAGTGGATATTAAGTTAGTGAAGTCACTTGATAACTCTCATAAGACAAAGTATTCTCTCTTAATTCACTGAATAACACATGAGATGTTACATTTATTAATCATTAAATGGGTAGGTGGTGAGAATCATATGTATTAGACGACTGACTTGTAGAGATTCTTATTTATGTTCACATTTTCTCTTCCTTGGTTATTATTATCAGTTGTTATCAGTATTATTTTTATGCTTGAAGTCGTGGTGATTATTGAATTTCATTCAAATCATGGATCGATTAATTTTAGACTACCATTAAAAAAATGGAAGCACCAGACGACCATTTCGTCCTAGTATGGGATTCCACAGAAATGTGCATCCACGATCCCGCACTCGAGACTCAAATCCAAGACCTTCAGTCTCACGTCTTCGCTTAACCTCTAGACATAAATACCATTGAATACCGACTCTGTAATCAGTGAGACCGAATGTTTTGGGTCTGAGTCTCGAGTGCGAGATCGTGGATACACATCTCTGTGGAATCCCATATTAGGACGAAATGGTCGTCTGGTGCTTCCATGTTTTCAGTGGTGGTCTAACATTGATCGGTCCATGATTTCGCTGAAATATTATTTTTGACCAATCTTACTACTTTTAGACTTTTGTAAGTAACCAAAGTCTAATCTCTTACTGTTATCAAATTGAATCAGACAAAAAGCATACATTCTAAAAGTATAGACTTATAGTTTACAGCTCATCCCTGGATAGAGAATCGTTCATGACAAGAATTCTGTTTTCTCAATCGAGTTTTACGAAAATGGATCTCATCTCTAGTTGGTATGAGCTGCAAAATTATTGAAAATATTAGAACTTAAAAACTAGTTCATTTTAGATAATTTTAATTTCTCAGCTTTAATTACCCGGAACATGTGCATCTAGTAAACCCAAGGCTCACACGAATGGCCGAGTATTTATTAATCTTGAAAACCAGTAATTAAAGTCAAGTTTTTCTCAATCTATTTTAATTTTGGTAGAGTTTTAATTTTCCTGTTATTGATATTAAGGACTAAAAATGATCAGTCTCTTTTGGCATAAGTGCATCTCAAGAGGGTTGTCTCAACATTGTTATGAAGTCAAGAAGATTTTAAGCAGAGTTAGCGATTATAAGCAAAGATGGATAGTGGCTCGCAGTGGAATCCAGTTTGACGCGCGTTTCGTCCTATTTGGGACTCGTCAGATGGATGTAACTGCCAATAAGAGACGGATCAGTTGCAGTCCCAACACATCGATGGGAAGATTCAAACAAACAATACTAAATAAATTTAAACTTCACCCCATCGCACAAGCAAGTGGCTATCAGGACTCGGTGGCTGAGTGGATAACGCGATGGCGTTCAAAGCGAAAGGTATTGGATTCGAGTCCCAGAGTGAACATCAACTCTCAGATGCAGGTACATGCAGCTGACGAATCCCAAAGAGGACGAAACACGCGTCCTGCATTCCGCTACTAGCCACCATCCATCTTTCCTTACAATGCTTGATATATATTTTTGGTTCTTAATTCTCGTCGTTATGTAGCAAAAATAATTCTTGTATCTAACAAACACTGTATACCGTTTATTGAAGTTCACTACTTATGTTAAAGGTATTCAGAGATTGACGAATTTTATAGTTTACATCACTATTGAAAACCAGGGAGCACTAGTAAACTATTCCATCATAGTATAGAAATCCTCATCAGTGTGCCCCTACAACCCTTTTGAGGGATCAAATGAAGGACGTTGTTTGTATCTGTTTTCACTGAGAGAATCTAACGATAAAACTCTAGGGCTATGTAATATATCCCAGGTTCGGGTTTTTCAAATGCACTAAAGTAAAACATAAGAAATTTGGATTTTCACTTACTAATTAAATATTATTATGCCCACCGTGTAACCAGTTTTAAACTAGTAGACGATAGGTTCATATATAAATTATATCACAAAACAGAAAAGGGCTATTTAGTTCCCAGTTGGAACCTTTTCTAGAACTCATTATCGTTTGATAATATGATGTCTCCTATCGTAAATTTTCCACTTCACTTATTCCCGTCTATTTCATTGGGAATTATAATGTCATTAATTCAGTTTGATGTGTTACAATTTCATGTGATTAAAACTCTCATATTTAGGTTTAATAAATTAATTCCTTGATTAAAGTAGGTTAATACAAATTCTGATTTAAATGATCACAGGCCAGGATCATCATTATGATCATCATCATCATTACTTACTGCTTTTCTTGTTTCCATGCGTTTTAGACGTGAAGCTTCAAGTGTTTTTATTCATAATGATTGTGTATACATATGCGGTGGAGCAAATGAAACTAGTTGTGTAAATACCACAGATATTTTGTCATTGAAAACTACAAGTTGGAGTAAAGGCAAACCAATGATTTTACATCGGGCATTTGCTGGTAATATATTTTTACTATCAATTAACATTAATCTAATATCTTAATGCATAAGTTTTACACTAAAAAATAATACTCAACAGTTGCTAACTGTAAGAGTACTAGGATTTTAGGTCATTGTACTGAAATCAATAATCTTTTATGAAATATTATTATTTGCTGTCCAGAAAAAGATTCCTAGTTTATTATTATGCCTTGTTCAGTTTGAAAGTGATCAGATGAGACCGAATGAATTAAACCCGATTCATTTCAATTACTTACCATTACTTTTAATCAAATCATCGAATAAACCGTTTCTTGTGTAATAACAGTTGATCGACAAACAAGCCTGATATATCTATTGTATTATTATATAAACTGAATTAGAAATAGTTTATAATGGAAAATTCATAAAATGAATGTATAAATCAACTACAAGTGACCTGGGTATCCTCAACATATGTACTTACATAGTTTAGCGCTTCATAGTGACTATTTCACGTTGAAGATAACAGGCTGATTCGAATTGAAGGATCATTGAAAGTCAAAGTGACGTTTCGTCCTAATTTGCTACTGATCATTAACAAGTGCCTATGACCTTGAACGATTTTGTACTCGGTTTATCTCAAAACAGGGAATATTAACAACCAACAGTTAAAAAACTCATTTTTCTACTTTTGAAGAGAGATGCTTTGAAAAACACCTCAAATCGGATTTATCACTGTTCATTTTGACAAATTAACCATAAACGATAGATTATAATAGTATTCTTTCTACAAGGTTTCCTAATGTCTTTAATGTGAAAAAAAAGAAAAAATCTTAAAACCTTACGATTTATATTTAATTTTTTCTTTTCTATAGTTGAGATCATGAATCAATTGAAGCTAGACCAACATGGAAAACCTGGAAGCACTGGACGGCCGCTTCGTGAGATTCGAACCACTGAGCCGGCTCGATGGTCTATCAATTAAGTGCTCTGCCGCGAGACTGGTAGTACTTGGGTTCGAATCTTGCGAGTGCGGGGTCGTAGATGCGCACTGCTGAGGAGTCCCACAGTAGGACGAAACGGCCGTCCAGTGCTTCCAGGTTTTCCATGTTGGTCTAGCTTCAATTGATTCATGATCTCAACTATATAAAATTGCTAATATCTCCACAAAACCCCGTTCTGTTTTTCTTTTCTGTTGAATAATTAGCTACACGTCTATGGAATGATTATGTTTTCTTAATTGGTGGTCGTAACAATATGGAACCATCAAATTTAATTCAAACTTACAATTTAAAAACAAATGAATGGGCTGTTTTACCACAAACGTTACCATATCTTGTTTCAAATTGTTGTTCTATAACTACCAGTTTATTATAAACGATAAATTTTTTAAATGTTTAAAGGTCACATAGAAAACTTAAAGTTTATTGTTAATGTGTAATTTTGTAAAAACAAAAAGGGACAAAATTTAACTCGGTATTCATTTATTGTACGCAAAATATCTAGTCCTAATATAATTTTAATAATTAATATGGTTACATATTACTATAGTAAATGGGGGCGTTTGAGTACCACTTAGTAATATGTACTAATTTCCACTATGTCATATGATTGGCTGATTGACGAGTATGTAATGAAGGAGAAGTAATTTCATGGTAAATTAATGGTACTTCATAGCCAGCTGAAGGATACGATGGTTGAACGTCATTCTTATTTTACCCAAAGTTTTGATGATTTGGTAACTTTGTATGCTGTTCGACAGGAATCATCATATAATTTAATTATTGTTGAATATTAAACTCAAGCAATACCCAAAGGATACTGAGAGTACTCGTTTCACATACTGTTGCTCAAGCAACGGGATTCGTTGTAATTTCTACATCATTATTTTTGTTTAAGGTACGCTTTGGCATAAGCCTTTAATTGATGGTTTTATCTGAGACCTTACAAGCATTCCTAAACTTCGTAAGTGTGCTGATTAACCGTTCTCATTCCTTGAGTTATTCAGCTAATAAATGTGAATCGAATCTAAGAAAGATGGGTCATGAGAACTTCTGGTACTTTTGATTAAGGCGAATACAATAGCATGGATTATCTTGAAGGTTATCTGCTCTCACAATCAAATTCATCACGGTTATGAGCGGGATTTTGTCAGGCATGATATCGATAGTAACACTGTTTCTAGGGATCATTAGCTTAGTAACTGCGCAAGCGATAAAATCTATAACAGATGCAGCTTTAATAATGTCTTCAAGTTCTGCAGGAACCATATCTTTCAACAATAGTAGCTTAAGGAGTGATGAAGCTTTTAATTCTTGCTAAAGGTCATCATGGTTTGATGAAGAGTCTGAAGGTGACTCCATCATAGATCTCATATCACTTAATTGCTTATAAATACTGTCTATTTCACTCTTTATATTACTTATGCTAATGGATCTTGATATAGGACTCGTTAGTAAGTTAAATAGTGAGTCGTTCAGCGGTATGCATGGAGCGAGTACGATCCTTACACAGCCGGTAGCAAATTCAATTTAATTGACATGGTATATAAGTTATAACAGAGTTGTTATTACTCGAAGTATTAGGGCTTTTATGGGCTCATTTTTTCAATAGGCCACCCATTTTGATGTTAATGGTAATCCTACTGCTATATATACATTATATACCAGTGTGGTGTGGGTTACTTATATCCACATAAGTAGTATATGGTGATGGTCAGGCATAGAAAGTATTTCAGCAGAATATCGATAAGCAAAGAACGGAAACGGAACGCAATTGGTATTAAAATGCATGAACAATAAAATCAGAGACGATTCACTGAAGGAACAGTGAAGATTGAGACAATTGATTGATAGTTTGCAAATTAACTGTTTACTGTATGAATTCACTTGGTGTTGTTTACTTGTATCTTCCCATTGTTATTTAGGACTTCAATTGATCAGTCTCTGGTTGGTATATATGCATCCTGTACGAACTGCCTCGATATTACCTGAACTCACAAGCTTTATAAGCAAAGATGGATAGTGTCTAGCAGTGGAATCCAGGGAGCGCGTTTCGTCCAATTTGGGACTCGTCATCTGGATATACCTGTATCTCAGAATTGATGTTCACTCTGGGACTCAAACCCAATACCGTTCGTTTCAAACGCCATCGCGTTATCCACTTAGCTACTGAGTCCTGATAGCCACTTGCTTGTGCAATGGCGTTCTAGTCCCTTAGTGGACAAAAACTCTGAGATGCAGGTACATCCAACTGACGAGTCCCAAATAGGACGAAGCGCGCGCCAAACTGGATTCCACTGCTAGCCACTATCCACCTTTGTTCACTGTACGGTTGTCAGATTTTAGTGTGATATTTTATAATTTTGAGCTCAAATACATTCGACTGTCCCAACTCATGTTCTTGTTCACTACACCATGACTAAATAATAACTATATACCTTTGTATCAGATACCATATTTATTGTAATTCAAAGATCAAACAAACCGCTTATTAATCAATATCTTATCATCTACTAATTATCATTGAAAAATAAACCACATTAACTATTTTAAAGCTCTTTTTTTCCATATCCAAATAGGTAACGATAAATATTGTTTAATTGATCTCGCCGAAAGGCGTAATATTTTTAGACAGACAAAGTTTTTTTCTTGATTTGCTTAAACACTTCGTTTCCTTTTTTAAATAATAATAATATCATTGAGTAGTTCATCCCTTTAATTATTAACCAAGTATACCAATTATTTTGTTTATTATTATTATAGAGATAAATCATAAATAGTATTAAAATTATTTATGATTGAATCTATAATCAGTCATGAATGGGAACTATAGAAGTGGTAGTAATTATGTGCTAACAATAAGAAGCATTAAACTATAGTGGCATTGCGTGATGTAGGGAAAATAATCTAAAATGAAAAATTATTTATTTTAGAGAAGTTTGTTTCTATGTCTTAAAAAAAAGGTTTGTTTTTTTCCCCCTTAAAGTACATTATCATATAAAGCATCAGAAATATAAAAGAGGTAGGCGGTATATTACACTGAATTATTTATATGGACCATTGTGTATATTTACATATAAGTTGCTTAATATTCAATAGTACTAAATTGTTTACGTGGTTTAAAAAAGAACTTGTCACTTGACTTTTTTTCTTTTCGTTATCAGGAAAAATCGATGTTTTGTTATGTAATAAGGTACGAAAGCATTTAATGTGTGAAATTTAAGGGTAATAACATTCGGTATTGATCCTTGAGGGATGATTCTAAAATACGTATTATTAAACCGATTCATAAGAAGTTGATCAGTAACGGTTGTTAAATAACTATAGACTTGATTCAAGTTAGGAATGTTGCAACTTGATGATCACTATATTAAGCACTCATTATGAGGCTTAAATGTCCTAGGTAGAGTTTTCGTTATGCACTGCCGATCCTGTCCTAAAAAGAAACAACTATCCAGTGTTTCTTGGTTTTCAATGATACATATATCAGATATCAATATGAACGTTTACAGTTTATTCAATAAATGCATAACACTAAACATTTTATTATTTATTTTGTATTCCATATAACCTAATATAAGCTCAAGAGTTAAATAAAAAAAGCTTACTGAATAGCTGTTTTGTTATCTTCGTTTCCTTTATTAGAAATGTGTAACCATCCAGTACAGGACATTGTAGTATTTTACACTTCAACTCATAACGAGTTATTTTTCTGGTCTGCAACAATAATGATGATGAAAGGAATTGTATTTGAGTTCTAGAAATGAATATACTAGAAAGCGAATCTTATTTTAAAGCTGATACAAAGAAAAGTTAAAATGTCTAGTAACTCAGGACTCTGATCACTCAACAATCAACAAACATATTAAGACAAAACCAATATATATTCGGCATTAGGAAAATGATAAAAAGTCTATAGTAAGTTCATGAATCAGGTCATAAATACACAATCAAAATAAATGAATAGATATAGATAACTAAGGCGTTGTCAACAGTTAAACGAAATTATTATTGACGAAATTATCTGCTTGTTACTTGTAAACAAACGGATCAGTCATTTTTTAACCTTTGTACTGACACTACCTAGAAAAATAGTAGAAATTTTAGTAGTTATGTAAAGGAAACCTGAACTCAGTAAAAATAAATAACACTTCGTACCGATGTCAGTTATTTCGCAGTAATTATAAAAGCTAATTTCTATCTGAGTTTAAGTCTATGTTATTCAAAATGGAAACGAAAGACTTGAAAATTAAACCACATGGCTCAAAGGATATCAAAGCAAAATAAAGTGTTGAGATGGTTTGGTCGAAATACGATTGAAATCTAACTCTAATCAATCCATGACACTGCAATATTGGAAGATGGTCGCGTAATATCATGGATTGGTTAAGGTTGGACATTAACATCGTTGGATGCCAACTCGATGGTCTAGAGGTTAAGCGTACGCGCGAGAGAAAGGAGGTCCTGGGTTCGAACTCCGCATGCAGGGTTGTGAATGCTCACTGTTGAGAAGTCGCATACTAAAAGGGAACGGCCATCTGATGCTTGCAGGTTTTCACTGATGGTCTAACATTGATCGCTTCACGATCTCGATAAATAAATATTGATTGATCAACCTAACAATTTATCTAAATATTTTCTCTTAAGATAACAATCAATCAGAAACTTGAGGTATTCAGAATTAAATCCAAAGATGAGACTACATTATCAGTTCATTATATCAGCTCGTTACATAAGAATAAATATTAAGTAATTTTGAGATTAAGGAGTTCAATACAAATGTACGGAGTTTTTTTGTGAAGTGAATATATAAACAGAATATACCTATTGAAACGTAAAATAATTTTGTTGTTGAGTGTTTGAATATTCATTATGAAGATAAATAAGGAAATTGTGTCTGGAACGGGAATGCTCAGTATGACAAGATAAACTGTTGAAATTGAGATGAACTATAATCAGAGGAACCACATAAACAGAAATAACCCATTTGGAAATAAAAGGTCTATAGAGAAGATAGAAGGGGAACTATCTGGCTGTGAAGGAAGAAAAGTATGAGGAAGGAAAAAAATTGCGAAATATTAAGACCAATGTATATTTGAGTTTATTAGATTTCAAGTATAGTAATCACTACTGTATTATGGAATATGTGTCTCCGTCGACAAGAAACGTACGACCATAATACAGAAATAGTTAACAGTTGTAGTTTACTTTGGATGAAGTATATAGTCTTTATACTTACATATAAATTATATGCACTTAATTTTTAGCGATTTTCTATTGGCAATGATAATTGTCAGATTGAATGGACATGGCCAAACAAGTTAAGTTGTGTTACCAGTAAGAAAATTAATACCACTCTTCATCTCAATGTCTATAACAACCAGTAGTATCATAAGAGGTTCAAATATAACTGATGCGACAGTTTTTTAAATATTTCACAACAGCTAAACCGTCTGACGGATTATTTTATTGAAACAAAATTGTGATGTGAAAAGTTAAAATTAGGCATCCAGTTCAAATAGTTTATTTTAGGTGGATTTCAATCGATCAGATTGCAACAATGCATCATTGCAAACCAGTTAGCGAATTATTACATTTTTAAAGACAAGTTAAACAATCCCTATTTATTCAGTGCTTATAATCATACCACTAAATTTTCATTGGTAGGGTTAAGGAATCATAATAACCATGGCAATTATGTATGCCAATGCAGAAAGAAATGAAATATGTAAAAAACATAGATATTAAGGTAAATTGTTTGAAAAGATGCGGCTGACCTTATTGCCACGGTTTTTGGGATTCCTGATCCTTATTGATGAAAATTTACTCCCACATCTCTGTTATTCAAATGTTCTATTTCCTTCTTTATCGGCCCTACCATGTCTTTAAATTGAGATCTATTCTGCCGTCAAATGGAGTTCATGATTTATTTCTTATCTAGAGTAATGGATTGTCGCTTCTGAGTGTGAAGTTCTATTTCCTTGTACCCTTGTCTTCTTTACCCTCAGACCAATCAGAAACGTAGTTCTGATCGCCCAATGAGGAGCCTACTCTCAGATGTACAAAGGAGCAGGATTTTACAGATCTGTTTACCAAAATCAGGTCACTTGACGTGCTTATATCGAACAACGAGGCGGAGAATGTGTTTTGAGAAATGTTTATTGAAGTTGGATTTTCAACTGGAGGAAAGTTAGCCGGACAATTAACAGTTTATAAGAATCAAAGTTCCTGTCTTTGTTATATGAAATAGACATTGCAAAGGGAGTAACTGTTTTGTCAAATATGCACGCAGAATGAAAGGTCATCGTCCACGGCTGAAAACATCATCATCACTAAGATATGTTTCTCCGAATATCCTGTATAAAATAAATTAGGCAAGCTATTCGATATGGATTTCAATTGTTCGTCCATGCTTGTACGGTAGATTGATTGTTCACCGCAATCAGATAGTCAACGACTCATAACCACGATTTACTGCGCGTTGTTCGTGACTGAAGTTCATAGTTCCCTTGTTTGACAGGAAATCGGATGGACAACATTCACTTCTTACTGTTGTCGGGAGCTAAAGACCTTGCTCTGATTAATTTCGTTTACGAAACTTACTGAAAGCGAATCATTAAAGTATGAGTGGCCTTCAAAACTCCCAGGTTTGTTTAATAGTTTTAACAATGTCTACTTAATAGGTAGTTTTCAAATCTTTTCAGCAAATACGGTCCAGTAAGGAGACGAAGCAAAATTTAGCGTAACGTAAATAATCAGCTGCGGCGTTAATGCCGGTCCACCCCATATCATAGGAATTGAAGGCATCCATAAATGTATTAAAGAAGAAATGCCACTCTTACAGTTAATAGTATTGAATGTTTCAATGGAAGTAACGCCTGTAGCCTCTGGATTTATGGCTTGAGAGACATCTGACATCGTAATGAACGAGAACACAGGCGGTAATGACCAGTTGTGCCTTGATACAAAATTACATAGTTTTTTAGAAAAATGTGAAAACTATACGCTCATCACTTCATTTGAAATTCCTCTATCAGTTGTCTTAAACTTTATCTTTTTTTCACTGTTATAACCATCACTCTCCGTTCTTTTTCTCTTCGATTCAATCTTCCCAACCTTCTGCTGTCAGGCGTGCCACTCCTGGAACCCAGTGAAGAGTGTGATAAAGATAATGGTGTCCGTATGATGTTCCAACTATTTCAACCACCAGCAGTAGAAAGAGTGATTGGACTAAATGTTCACCATGCAGTACGCTCGGTCATTGTTCTGATTAGGCATTTATTATTATTACTATGTTTGCAGTAGTAGTGTTTACTGTGGAAGAAAACAAACCAGATTCTATTGGAGGAAGAAATAAGGAAGAAGCGCTGGAAGTGGATAGGACATACATTGAAGAAATCACCCAACTGCGTCACAAGACAAGCCCTCACATGGAATCCTGAAGGCCAAAGGAAAAGAGGAAGCTCGAAGAACACATTACGCCGAGAAGTAGAGACAGACATGAGAAGAATGAACGAAAATTGGATAGAACTAGAAAGGAAGGCCCAGGACAGAGTGGGTTGAATTATGTTGGTCCGCGGCCTATGCTCGATTGGGAGTAACAGGCGTAAGTAAGTAGTAACGTTTGCAAACAGATGATAAATGCTAATGCAATTAGTTATTTAGTTGATATCTTTATAACAGTTAGATTTAATGTTAACAAATGTGTGCTGTAAAGAGCTTATTTGTTTTTCAGTAGTATAACAACTTAGTTCAATTCAAAGTGTTTAGGATTGATAAAAAAATGTATCCACTAATAGCCTAGTGATTATCAAGTGGAAAGAAATATAAGAGTAAACAGTTGATGGTACATTGTGCTATTTAACGAGTTACGGGTTAGTTTCATTGTTTGTTTGAAATTAGTTTTCTATTTATTCATGTCAGTTTGTTAATCATCTCTCTATAATACTGTCTGTACATTGTTTGTCTGAAAGGAATGACGTCAGACTAAACTTTGTTTCCATAGTACATTTAAACTAAAAAATTGACGCATAAAAAACGTAAGAAAAAGGCAAATCAAACAATATTTGTTTTTTACTTTCATCCTGATCATAAAAAATTCATGGCATATGTACCCGGTATACCTCGTCACCACTAATACACTTAGTCCTCACATTTATGCTCTTTTGTTATGTCCTATGGCCCGTTAAATATCATGTGACAAAATCGCCAATACGAATATCGATTTCTATGGCCTCGTCTCCGTGCTACACAAATTACGCGTCAGCTAACATCCGCAGGCTTGACTCAACTCTGAGACCTTAGTGGTCCTGAAAATAGTAAATTCTCGCCTAACCCAGCCCGTCCAGTCCAGAAAACAAATATCAGCCTCCGTTGTATGAGTCGTATAATTCAGACACACATGGTTCATTTACAAACAGACCAGACTGTATCACACCATAAAATAAAAAAAATATTTATACAATGTCAAGCCAAGAGTGGCTGTGAGTACAAGAGAATGTAGGTAACAGATTGAGAATAAATTAAGAAGATATATGTGGTCTAGTTACTTAATAAGAATATGTGTAATGATAGTCCATTAATAATTCCTAGCAGTCACCATTCATTTACTCTTCGTGCAGATGTAACACTTTGTTTACTGAAATGCAGCAAGAGTCAGGTTCTGAGCTTTTCAGAAACCCAACACAAACTGTTTCTGGTTTGGTTTGTATTGGCTTAGAATGATTGATGATAGCTGGAACATATCAGCACCAAACATTGAGTGGAATGATATTTTTTAGATAGCTGTAATTTAGGACCTTATGAAGTTTTATATGGATCAGAATATTCAACAATGTTGGGCAGTCGATTGCTGGAATGATCGATAGCTGAGAATAACACACATTATGTACAATGAATTGATAAAATAAAGGTCAGTTTGAATTTATATTTTCCACTTTATATTACAAGAGTTTTAGATGAGTTGATGCTACTTACAATTGCCAAGTGAAGTTGCTAACATCTAGTGACCACTTTTGGAACACATATAATTGGGAAATACCATTAAATGTATTCTCAAATTAATTTAATGAACAAGTCGATTTCTAGGGTCCTTATCCTATAAGATTAATAGGAATTGATTTACTATTCATCTAAATGGAACATTTTTATGATCATGATCCGGTTTATATATATGACATCACTTTGCATTTACTCATTTCACATTTATGATAGCTATAAGTAATATTTTCCAAAGTTATTCCTCAAAAACTTAATCATCTAGTAGCACTTCTACACGAAAACCAGTATCCTTTCACGGTTGTGTTATATCCTGAAGCGATTTACGAATGATAACTTTGAGAACTATTTATGGACCAATATGATATGTATATTTCCTATTGTATAATTGTTAAGTGACTATACTATTCATATTCGTGTCCCTCTTATTATAAGCTTTATTTTGACCTATAGACTATTATTATAGGATTTACTATTTCTGAGTTATACCCAGTCTATAAATTACTGTTCCCCTATTCACAGCCACATTTGACCGAATCTTGTACAAATATTATTTTCTATTTTATGGTACGATGTGGTCATCTTGTTTGGTATATAAACTCAGTATGTTTGAGAATAATGATTCATATTGCAGAGGCTGTTATTGGTGTTCTGGACTTAACTGATTGGGCTAGGCAGAAAGCGGGACTGATAAGTACTCAAGACGGCTTTCGTACATCATTGCTCTGATCGATAATTCACTCCTCTTTGATAGGTCTTATGACGTCATATATCAACTGGGCACGCATGCACTCACACGATATAACAGGTTGGGAAATTCAGAGCCCTTTAACCTAATGTTGATAGAGCTAAAAAATGTGAAAATAGTACATATGACTCTCCCTTTTAACAATTAAAAATTTTGTTTATTTGTGCTGGAGAAACATGGGTTTTGGTTTTGAAGGTTGCTCGTTAAATAGTGTTTCATTTATTTTGTTACCTTTCAATGTATTTTTTAAAACAAACTATATGGTACTACCGTAACTAATCTAGTTTACTAATCTTTAGTCAATGGCACTTTTGTGCAAAAACAACAACATTGCAAGACGACTATCAACTTTTATAATGTAAAACTGTTAACCTTTTCTAATATAATATATATTAGTTACCCACTGGTTATATTTCTCCGGTAATTTCAATAGTAACCTTTAAGTCAGTCACTTTTCTTTCTATTTTTCATAATCTTGACACAAGAGATAAACAACAACATGTGATCAGATTAGAGATAAGATCAATTTTCTTCTACTTAAGTAATATATTCATCATATTAATCATTATATTTTCCTAATATTCATGAAATATTGTTTAAAGTTTTCTCTTCTATTGTTGACCTTGTGAATAGGTAGTCAAAATAAGTAGAAACTTATTTCTTTCACACATAACCTTGGACTATGTTTAATCAATAAAATCAACTTATTTCATTAAGAAAAGATTAATGTCAGTATGGGGATATGTGGAAGTTGGTAGTATTTTAACAGTTGGATTCACGAGTCAATCTAAGGTAGACTACCATTGAAAACTTGGAAGCACTTGACGACCATTTCGTCCTAGTATGGGACTCCGTAGGAGTGAGCATCCACAATTCTGCATGCGAGACTCGAACCCAGGATGTTAAGTCTCGCGAGCGAACGCCTAACTTCTAGACCACTGGGCCAGTATCCAACGGTGTTAATGTTTAACACTAATGAATTCATGATCTTGCACAACCCTTCATCCATTGTCTGAGGTTGATAATTATCTCACAACCAACATGGATTGAACTCATGAATTCAACTGTTAAAAGACTAATGAACAACCGGTTTAAATGGGTAGTTTTTGAAAGTGCACACAATTAGTACTGTTTCGTTTCCTTTATGAATGATTTTAGAAAGATAATTTTTAATATATCGGATCTCTCAATTAAATTATCAACAATCTTTTCATGTTTTCAATGGTGGTCTAACTTTGATTGGTTCATGATCTCGATAAAAATTACTGAATGTTGTATCTATGTATTCCCACTGCTTGTTTGAAGAAATTTGAACGAAGTATGAAGATTGGAATTTTAGTGTAGTGGGATTTGGGTATACTGTAGAATTTTCTATTATTATCTTATTAGCAAATAAACGGTGGCAAATCTATTTTATATGTCAAAAGTAGTTGACTAAAAAGCATCGACTTAAGTTTCGTGTTAGTGGCCACTAATCAACACAATATACATGCAGTCATGAAAAAACTCATGGCCCCTGGTAGATTCAAACCTTCATCACTCAGTTTGACTGTCTAAAAAGTAACCACTGAGCCAGTTTGACAACATGTAGGACTGATACATTTGAAATTGAGTGACGTAGGTCCTCATCTGACAAGGAGCATTAGTTCCCTTAAGACTACAGGTAAACGTTTCTGTCTGGTGTAAGCTTGCACGAAACCTGGGATTAAGGTTGTTTATCAACTACTTCCAACCACCTAACATATCAACATAGTGAACATAACTTTGAGATGCTTAGACTAGCGTCCGGCTCGTAAATTGTTCAATGGAACTCGGTCGGCACCGAAACGACTACAAAAACGTGACATATGTTATTGCTAAGTAATCCGTCAACTTTGAGTTCACAGTTTTTTTTACATTAGCGTAATGATTTGTTTAACGTTGACAAAATGAAGCTGGTGTGATTCAGCTGTGATTTTGTAAAGCATCCGATACTTTCTGTTCATTTTGTAGTTAAATGAAGTGTACTAAATAATCTTCTAGATAATTCTTCAGGTTAAAGTTGTTGCGCACTAATGAGGAGCCCCATACTAGGACGAAACGTTCATCCAGTGTTTCCAGGTTTTCAATGGTAGTCTAAAATTGATCTTTTCATGATATCAATATAAATTTAACAATCTCTACACCCCTATACTGATTATATCTAAAGAATCACTGAATACATTCCACCTACCCTCAACATAAACAAATAGTATCGGATGCATTACAAATCCGTAGCCAGATGTCTACACAAAATAAAATTCTTTTAATTTATCAGGTTGATTTATATTGATTAATGCCAAATATTTACCGAACAGCCATAAACACCAACCAGACTAACTTGGCAGTGTAAACTATCCATTTCAAAAATAAAATACAAACTGTCTTAAGTCTATGCACAAAAACTATCTTCTACAAGGATAAACAATATAACATTTCCGTGTCTTAGTGAAATGTGTCATTTGGATTAGGCTAATTATATAAATGTTTATTTATTGGAGGCTGATGTGTTTATCCAATCAAATTGAAGTAAGTTATTATACTCTGATTGGTTAATTAATCCCCATAGTGATATCCTGTTAAGATGGTTTAACACTATAATAAATTCAGACGATGGGTTATTATGATTATCTGAAGGACAATTTTTATTAAATTTATAATTCAAGCAAATTATTACAGTCAAGTGGTGTTTATTTCATTTTCTAAACAAAAGAAAAACAATGATTTTTGTCAGTATGATTAGATTTATTCTGTTTCTAAGAGTTGATGGGATAATACAATTAAGACATGAATCGGTGTTGTATAATTAGTACCCAGATATATATATGCATCCATATATAATGTTTAGTTAAATACTTTAAAAACCTACATTATAGTGTTAACTCATATTAAACTAGACTACTTATATTATATTTGGAAAATCAGTCATTAGCTGTTAAAAAGATTTTTATCCAGGAGATTATTTCAAATTATTTAACCGAAAGATCAGTTCCGAAAAAATCAAACAAATATATGTCTGGAATCAAATAAAAGCAACTGGAAATATATGATACATTGAATCAATGGAGTTACGAACCGAGTAAGTGAAGTACAAAGAGTGTTTTCTTAGTGTTCATACTTCATTATACGCTTTGTTTTGTGATGATGAACAATTTGATTAAATAAATGTCACGTCTTTTGTAATCGACATAAATTAATAAGGCGAATTGTAGGGGGATTCAGAGAAACAATTCAGCAGTACCAGATTAAAAAAAACTGTCGTATAAAACTATTCGAACGACTGTCAGATGCAGTGTCACATTAACCAGATTATAAAATCGAAACCCATAATCAAAACAGAACAATGAAGCATGAAGTTGTATATTTGTTGAAAAAATTGGCACTGTTTGTGTTTTAGTAATTTATTTGTTAGGGTAATGGGATACTATCTGTAAATATCAATACTTATTATTACACTAGGGGTTTGTGGAGACTGTTGATGTGTATGGATTACATCATAGAATGATCTTACGTAAACTACCATTACAAGCCACAAGATCTTGGGCAACTGTTCTATATGTGCAGAAAACTGTATGCAACCGTTTTCTTAATTGGATCAATCTCAGTGCCAGCTAATTAATAGTTAAAACCGTACATCACTGAAATAAAAGCAACTCAAAATCGTTGCAAATGAGCTACATTTTAATTATTATTCGATAATTATTTTCTGCAACAAGTAGTAACATTATGATATTGAAATTATGATTCATCTGGTAAAATAAATTTCAGAAGGTATATTCTCAAATGTACTTTGATTGGCAATTTAAAATAGAATTTTGTTAGTAAATTCACATAATGACTAGCATAGGAATTCGGGACTCGTTGGCGGCATGTTTCTAAATCTCAAATTCAATGTTCTAATTGAGACTTGAATCCATTACATTTCTCCTCAAACGCTATTGCATCAACCAATAAGTCACTGGATTCAGATCATCCCTATCTTGTGAATAATAAGATCAACTAAGGGGAGAAAGAATAAAACTTGATATATATTATTGGGATTATATCTTCGAACGTAGTTTATTTAATTATTATATTCAATGATAGTCCTAGTTTTAAGTACGTAATATTGTTACGTGTACAAAGTTTTTTATTTTTTGAAGAGATGTTTTCACTGAGAGATTGAAATTATCACTTAGACTGTATGCTACTTAACAAGAGTTTAAAGCTAATTGATGCTTACGTCTACTCTATATACCTTAGTGTTAATATATCTATTACCACTATATATATTTTAAACAAACTACTTGAAACTTAGTTGGATGCTCCTGATGTTGTCGAGTTTTCTGAATTGGATGGCAATATCGCTGATATTTTTTCTCGTTATGGAAAACACCATTAGCTCTCGGCAGATCTTATATATATATATATATATATATATATATATATATATGATGTGAAGCTGCGAAAAATAGACATAAAAGAAACATATCGACAGAATAACTACATTACCACTTTATACAGAACAATTAAATAATAATCAATACTGATCAGTTATTATTTATCGTGGATGTGCACTGCTAAGGAGTCCCACAATAGGACGAAACGGCCGTCTAGTGCTTCCAGGTTTTCCATGTTGGTCTAGCTTCAATTGACTTATGATTTCAACTATGAAAATCTCCACAAAACCCCTTCTGAAAAAAACCCATTAATCAAATGCCAAAAATGATAACTGGACTTTGAATCCAAATCGAAAATTTGAAATTAATATAAATTTATTGAATAAATTAAGAAAAATAACGTTTGTTTAGTTTATATAAAGTAGTATGTAAAAAATTAACAAAAATTTGTTTGTAAAAAATAATAAAATAATCAATGGGAAAAAATAATAAATTTTCTTAGAAAATATTTGGCTTACAGAAAAAAAATTTATTTTTTTTATTTTTTTGTCTCCGGGTGAATAAAGTACAAATACGTTTTTTTGGAATAAAATTAATTTATGATTGTGGTTGTTTATTTATATTTAATATAAACATAAAATGAACACTAATTCTGTAAATAATAGTGACTTATAAAAATCCGTATTAATCTATGTATAAGTTATGTTGTGGAATGCAGTTTGACACGCGTTTCTTCCTATTTGGAACTCGTCAGCTGAATGCATCTGAATCACAGAGTTGATTTTCACTGTGGGACTCGAACCCAATACCGTTTGTTTCAAACACCATTGCGTTATCTACTCAGCTACTGAGTCTTGATGGCCACTTGCTTGTGCAATGGGGTGAAGTTTAGATTCGTTTGATATTGTTTATTTGAATCTTCCAATTGATGTTTAGAACTGCAATTGATCAGTCTGTTATTGACACATGTACATCTTATGCGGATTGCCCCCATATTATGTAATTACTGATTGTTTAACTGAGCATTGTTTAAGCGAATTTATGTGATTTTCTGTCAGTAATAATATTTATGTAAAATCAAAGTATTGTTGTACACTTTAGCTCGATCTCAGTGATTTTGTATTTTGTAAACTGGATTAGAGATAAAAAAAACATATATTTGGTTACTTCCAAGGTCTAACCTCAACCAATCCACGAAATTGCGCGACCAACTTCATATATGCTCACTAGTGACTGGCTCCATGAGGTAATTCCTGGAGTTCTAGTGAAAAGTGATGACCATTGGGGCTAATCCATGTCAGGTAGAGACAGGTATCTACCTCAACACAATGGGAGTTGGTCACTCAATTTCGTGGATTGGTTGAGGTTGGACATTAACACCGTTGGATGCCGGCTCAGTGGTGTATAGGTTAAGTGCTCTGGCGCGAGACTGGTAGGTCCTGGGTTTGAATCCCGCAAGGCGGGATCGTGGATGCGCACTGCTGAGGAGTCCAACAATAGGATGAAACAGCCTTCCAGTGCTTCCAGGTTTTCCATGTTGGTCTAGCTTCAATTGACTCATGATCTCAACTATATAACAATACTAATCATCAGTTTATGCTGTAATTCAGTTGTTTAAACTGGCAACTCGTATTATAACAAACTGAAGTTTTTAACTCAGAAATAAGCATTCCGGCAGTGAAATGTCATCAATGTTCTCTTGAATTATTAGGAATGATTTTCTGTTTTACCATGCACATGGAGTTCATTACAAAATTTAATGTTTGCCATAACTAACAGGTTGTTTTTGTATTATTGATTTGCAAATGGTATAATGATTCTAAAACACGAAGCAAATCAGTTGTCCTTGTATAATCAGATAAGTTAAAATAGATAGACAGTTAATTTGTAAAGACTCCAGGAATACCCCATAATAATGTTAGAAGTTTTCTTTCTAGATTGTCTTCTGAAATCGTAGAAGGAAGCCATAGTTTGAAGTTTCAATCATTCTGGAAATTCAGGTGTGTTGGTGATAATAGTTACATGATTATAGTTATGTTTTATATTCCTCAGGCTGAATTTTGAAAAGTAGCTAATCACTGGAATTCGACTATATAGTTTAAATGTTCACTCTTTCATCCAGTACATATCATTAAATGTGTTTTACAGAGTTGCTCTAAAATAAAAAATACAGTTGAGAAGTTCCCTATACTTTCAGATTTCTAAACTGTGTTTAATGCTTGAAAATTCCATAACTCAATTAACTAAATATATATAATGACTAGTGATAAATACGCTTTGTCTTTTCAAATTTAAAGGTTTGTTAACTAAAAACCTCAAACTATAAAGTTTTCAATATACACTTGAATGATTTGAAATGTTTGAATGTTGATTTCATTTAGTTCAATGTTATTTATTAGGCTTTTCTGGAAGTAAACAAAATACTTAATATGTTTATCCATTTGTCAAATGATAAATTTACTATGTATGTTATGATATATTTTGCTCAGGAAGAGTGTAGCTCAAACAGTGGGTACATTTTAACAAACTATACATATTGATTTTGCTTTTAAGCTATTTGTGTGAATAAATGACTTGATTAATTTAGCGAACGTTTCAATTTTGACCAGAATGATAGTTTATTTTGACAATCTACTCAGGTGACATTTATAGTGTCGTTAAGCCTATATAACTTATTCTAGCTTCTGGACAGGCCAATTTATCCATTCTTCTTGAGTCACGTTTTGACCTTGTTGATTAATCACTTATCAACCTTGACTGTTTTTATATGACTGTATGTGTGTGCAATTCATATCCTATTCATCAAATAACTAACTTAATTTTGTGACTATGACTATCGATTAACGTTTCATTAAATCGAGTTGGCTCATTTACCTTCTCCAATCTGCTTCTCACTTCCCTCTTTTTTTCGTCTATTTGACTGCCTGCTCAAATCAGTAATGAATGCATGAAATATACATATTCAAAATTCATTCTTGTATTTGACTAATTTTAATCCCGTTATTCACTAACGCGAGTTAAGTCGATAATTATATATGAGGTTAGCGGAGATGTATATTTTGACAACAATCATTCATACGATCCAACAGGAGTCAGATCTCCGGTCACTAAACTTGTGAGCCCGTTGATAACATGATCCGATCTAATTGGCGTCAAAATGAAAGGGTCCCACTGAACATTTTAAATTACAAAATCCTTAATTTTGTACATAAAGAAAGAAGGAATCGAGAGAAGTAATTTCTTTTCGATTAGTTTTTCATCATGGCTCTACACAAATATATATTTGATTTACAATAATGAAATAACATTATTCGAGTAGATACGCTACGTAATAATTATATAATGACATATCGATTATAAACTAACATTGAGTAATTAGAAGGAAGAGGATTAGTAATAGTCAAAGTTATTATTCGAAAATCAACCAGTTGCTACGTTGCATAATATATAAAAAGAGAAGAAAGAATGATCAGTAATACGGTAGTTATGTAAGAATCAAGAGACGAATGTTGAGAATAAACAAAACACAGAAATACAAAAAATGGAAAGAATACGAAAAATGTTTGCCAAAGTTCTGCTACAAGCTCCGCTATACCGATGGCCAAGGTAGCGAGAGTGATAGTAAAAACTTCTTTTGGATACAAAGGTTCGGTTTGTGAACATGAATTGCGATGGCTTCAGTAATATGCAAAAGACGAACTTTTAAACCATGCGGCAAATTTGATGGAATATGGTAGATAACCTCAAAATCTTTATTCAGTTCAACTTGATGACCTGTGTCCACCAAGTGAGGGAGAATAGAACCCTTAATCACTTTTACTTCTACTTTTCTCACCACAATGGATGGTGTTCTGTTATTCGTTGACAAACTTGCCGAATTGTACTCTCCATAGGAGCAGTTGAATTGATAAATACACATAAATGTGGCCAATTTCAGGCAATCTGTCTTTTATAACCGTCAATTTAAAATAGCGGCTCGTATAAATAAAAGAGGAAATTAGTCAGTCCATGTAATTTTTCAGATTTATTTTTTTACATTTTCCATTACATAAATTGATTTTCTAAGTTGTTTTTTTTTACTGGGAAGGAGCTGAGTGAATGTTAGAGACACTTTTGATATCTTCTCCTGGAGACAGTTAGTTAAAGAAGGCTTTTATACATGTAGTTTTTTATGAACTTAATTTTGACATGACATCCATGCATATATATAGAAATCATTATCAAAGTTTTCGGATAAGTTACTTGTTCATATTTTTTATAACATTGTAATGTACTGTAAAGAGCATTTCTTTGAATCTTGAATCAAGTTAAAAGATTGTAGACCTATTATTATAGAACACAAAAAAGTCATTGTTCATTTGATATTTAAAACGTAATTTGATAATCAGTATCTATTTTACTTAATATTAGGTTAGATTAATTGAGCTTAATTCCATTTACTCAGTCCATTTTGGTAAAATTTAAATACCAGTGAGAAATATATGACGTTCAATTAGAAGATGAAGTGTTGTTTATTTTCCTCAAGAGGTGGTTGTATGAAGATTTAAGTAATTTTATAATTGAAATCATGAGTCGTTTGAAACCAGGTCACCATGGGAAACCTGCAATTGGATTGGTTGAATTTAGACATTAACACTGTTGGATACCAGCTCAGTGGTCTAGAGGTTAAGCGTTTCTCACGCGAGACGAATAGGTCCTAGGTACGTTTCTAGCCGGGCGTGATCGTGGATGCTCACTACTGAGGAGTCTCACACTGCAACGATACGGCCGTCCAATGTTTATTTTCCTGTTATTATTTTAAACAAAATAACTAACTTAACAATCGTTCAATGAAGAGTTACAATTCGGCAATTTAACAAGTGTTTGTTGTTCTTTATGGGGTAAATTTACAGAAGTTTGTATTGAAACATAACTAAGATTTTGAACTGATAAATTCTGTGGTATTCTTTATTTATTTAAACACATAAATATTGGTACAAGAGGGCACCAGATATATATGCGCCGCACAAATCTCATTTGATTTGTGTGAGGGCTGTGATACTGCCCAGGTGCCCAAACTGAAGCAGGTGGTTTACTCAGGGTGACACACCCCTAGCCTTTGACCTAAAGGTCTGATTCACAAGGCGGTGGAGCATCGTGAGGAGATGCAGTCCCATGGTAGCCGGTGACCGACTATTGATTCATACACCATTTGTCCCCTCAGGATATTGGAGCCCATGTGCACCAATGGTTTGGTATAAGGGTTTTTCAACTTCTCTAAGTGGACTTTCCGTGTCCACCAACCCGGTTACAGCTCCGGACATTCGCTTTTCGTCCTCTTAATTTCTTAAACAACAGTAATGCCAAGAGAAGGCAGTGAGTAGGACTTTCCTAGTAGAGGCTATATACGCTTGGCCATGTGAGAGCATTTCGAGAGGGAGAACAGGCTCTCCCCACTCTCGGCCGTACCAGGGTATTTCGTATTCCACATAATCTTAATTCATTCTCAAGAACCAATATGTAATTATTCATTGAATACTATGCTTTCATAATGAAATTTTCAAATAGTTTGCTTCAACCCAGCAATATAATCAAATTTTTAACTTTTATTCAAAATATCTGAATGCTTCCTTTTATCACAATAGCGAAATACGATATATCAATTCATATGACACCAAATATATATTCAACTAACAATCAACGTTCAGTTATATATCTTTCTTGACTTTAGAATGTGACATGCTCATAAGGTGGTGGAGAAGATTTGTAGCTCAGGTGGGTGATTTTGATGTTGGTTTGTTCTCTGAGCTGGATGG
>NC_031502.1:6490957-6546797 GCF_000237925.1 Schistosoma mansoni | reverse complement strand
GAAGTTTGTGCTGATGATGTCGTTCAGAAGGACGATGAAAGCTCCACGACCAAACCATCCAGCTCAGAGAACAAACCAACATCATGGTCATAAGGTGTTTGATTGGAAATATGTTTTATCTTATGGATTCATAAATGATTTATAATAATAGAAGGTATCCAGATTACATGACAATGCACGTCTGCTATTCGACATAACTGTGATGTCGATTAAATTGATAACACGTTTACACTTCAGCTGTATGTGTTTTTATATTATATGGATTTATATAATACGGGTTTCTAAGTAAATTCGAAATAAAGTTCTCTTTGTTTTTGTAGTATCTAAGTCTTTAATTTACTAACGGTTGAAAAAAAATTACATCCATCAAATATGACTGACCATTATTACTAGTGTCTACTTGAAGTCGAACAATTAGGGTAACCCAATTACACTTTGATTGTTTAAATTAATGCCCTTGAATTAAGTCAGACGATGCGTTAAAAAATTCCGTTAATAAGCAGTACGATAACCTATGATAATGGAAGGAGTTCCAAGTACATTTGACTGACGTGTTGAATTGACTTTTTATTACATGTAATGAATTTTTCTGTTCACTGAATTACTACGGCTTGCTAATAATTATGCTTTCATTATTTAGTTGTTCTAATTATTGTGTGAACAAATAAGTTATGAGACTGTAAACTGGGAAAACATCTTTTAAATTGAATGAGATACCTCGCCTCACGAGTTCGAATCTCGCGGGGCAAAGTCGTGGATGCGCACTTCTGAGGAGTCTCACAATAGGATGAAACGGCCGTTCAGTGCTTCCGGGTTTTCCCTGGTGGTCTAGCTTCAATTGACTTACGCTTTCAACTATGAAAATACTAAATCCCTACAAAACCTCTTCTGAATGAGATACGTTTTTTTACAACAGTTCATTTGTTAAACGTTTAATTCCACTGGTACTACAGTGACATATGAGTAAACGGTTGTTTGTTGATCAAATATTCGATCATTTACTAATGCCGCTACTACTGTGGTGTATGGTACTTATGTTGACTAACATAAGCAGTACGTAGGACTAATAAGAGGTGGAATGAATGCCAGCAAAAGATTAAGAAGATTCAATCGAACAGAAAGGAAAACATAAATTAATTGTAATAACAATAGAATGGAAAGAATTATGAGGCATGTAAAGGACAACTGATGGAAGGTGTGCAAATTATGTACTCAATGTATGTTTTTCATATTTCAAGAAAGCATTCTGTAATCTTTCATCAAACAATATATTGGTTGACCCTACTTGAGTTCTTTCGCTTCACTACGAGTTCCGTTTAATTAAGCCTTCCTGGCTTGCATATTACTTGTAATGCCATTAAATCCTCTTTGAAATTTTTAAATTTGTATTAGTTTTAATTTATGAAAAGAACTGTACATTGGAAAATGTCTACACTTCGATACTATTAACTTTATTATATTTCTCATGACATTTCAAATAATTATAACAAATTTGGAAGATAACCCTATCTTACATTCACCCTGAAGGTAACATAGGATGTTATACAGTAGGCTGTTTAAGCTATCCAAAAGTAATAATCTTATTCATGAAGATGTTCAATTTAAGTCTATCTCAATCCACAATATTTATTGTCATGTTTAAAATAACTAAAAGACGCTTTAGGCAATTGAATAAATGATATCTATCCTTTTAGGTATCATTTAAAAACAACAATCTTCATTTTAACTTTAAATATATTGGCGATAACATTTATCAATATATAATTAACTTTAATAGTTGAATTCATTAGTCGACCTAAGCTGCACGACCATTGAAAACCTTGAAGCACTGGACTGCCGTTTCGTCTTAGCATGTGACTCCTCAGAAGTGCGCATCCACGTTTCTGCATGCGGGACTAGAACCCAGAACCTTCAGTCTCTCGCGCGTACGCTTAACTTCTAGACCACTGAGCCGACATTCAACGATGTTAATGTTTGACTTCAGCCAATCCACGAAATTGCGCAACTATTTTCCAGATATCTGTATCTACTTGACACGATTCATGATCTCCATAAAGAACTTAATATTCTCAACAACCACACACTAATAAATGTATATATTTAAACTTTTGTTATTTCAATTCAGTTATTAATTTACTCTGAAGTAGTGGCTTACATTAAGTCGAGAAAAGTCAGAAATACGAATTCTCTACCCATTGGTTTGGATAACGTGGTGGCGTTTGAAGCGTACGGTACTTGGTTTGAGTCCCACAGTGAACATCAACTCTGAAATGCAGGTATATCCAGCTGACTAGTCCCAAATAGGACGAAACGCGCGTCAAACTGGATTCCACTGCTAGCCATATCCATCTTTGCCTATAAAGCTTTTGAGTTCAGGCAATATCGAGCCAATCCGCACAGGATGCACATATGCCAACCAGAGACTGATCAATTGCAGTCCTAAACAACAATGGGAAGATACAAGTAAACAACACACTAAGTGAATATGAAAAATATATTTATGATTATAAATCGTTAGTTTACAACTTACTTATCGTAAGCGATATTTTGAAACATCTTATCACTGAAAAACATGTACAATCAGATTTAGAACAATAATGACTTGTAGTTAATGGATTACAAGAATGTTATGAATTTTTTTTTCGAAATCAATCTAGTTGACATAGGTTCTGTGATTGATCGATTAGTTTCTATATATAATGCAGGAATGTTTACTGCATAAATAATAACAACTGTTGATGATTTGTCTTGTATTTAGTAAATCATGTGACTACAGAAGAAGAACATTAGAAAATGTACTTGGTCAAACGTAAGCATTAAATTTAGAGTAAGTCATGTTTACATTAAGTCAGAATATCAATCGTTACTTATAATGTCAAGTATATTTTCCTGTAAAGCAGATTGTATACATTACATGTAGATATATAAGCGTAGATGTAGATGAAGTCGATTTATTGATCGGTGTTATATCTTCGGAGGTGGATAGCTTGGTTCCAAAACTTTCATAG
Source organism: Schistosoma mansoni (assembly GCF_000237925.1). Taxonomy (NCBI): domain Eukaryota; kingdom Metazoa; phylum Platyhelminthes; class Trematoda; order Strigeidida; family Schistosomatidae; genus Schistosoma; species Schistosoma mansoni. The sequence continues at coordinate 6,543,789 of NC_031502.1, read as the reverse complement.
TTGTTCTGGATAACATCATCAGCATCCAATTTGTATAGGTGGTTAAATCAGTAGACAACATCATAAATTAACAAAGGGACGTGAATAAAGTTACATCCTACAAAAGATTATTAAAAAGTACTCACTTCTACATGATGTAAGAGCTGTTAATGTCGTCTAAAACACAAATAAAAAGTTCACAAGTTTATTCACGTAGCTATAAAAAAACTACGACGAGAGAAAAACAGTTTAAGCTTAATGAACTAAATAAATTGAATCAGCTCTTATATGCATAAAATGGAATCTGCCTACATAGCAAACGTTTGTGATATTACGTATGAATGAATTTCATTCTAGAACAGTTTGTGAAAATTCAAAGTAACACAACTAACATTCAACAGATTTGCGTATGTACATGGTCTAATTTGTAGGAATGTATTTGACTTGCTTGAATATATGAATAGTTTCTTTTAAGAATCATTACTTTAAATTGAAACTATTGAGAAATTGAAGTTCGCAAGCAAATTCTCATTTACAAATACAGTTATTAGGTTGATATTACTGACAAAATTCAAAAGTGTACATTGCTTGTTTAAACAAAATTACTGGAAATTTGAATTCATATAGGAATGATGGTGAAGGGTACGTTTTTACCACAAGTACAAGACGTTTTTCTAAATTATGTAGAGGTTAAAAAAGTTTAACTCATTACATCAACTGAAAGTAATCGAAATGACAAGAATAAAAGCAGTCGTCACATTCACTGGGACTTTAATAATTTGATTTTAGCGAACAGCTAATTACTTGGTAAGTATACAATGAAGTCAGTGCAACTTGAATCATTATATTGTAAGATAGCCTACTTGTAAATGATTCAGTTATATTTGTTCTAGAGGATTATTGAGCTGAATAGGAAATAGACATATATCAGTTGACTGTTTGAGAGAAAAAACTTCTCTATATTATATTTACAGCCCACGTTTTTACAGTAGCAATCTGTAAGGTAAAGAAAAGTGTCTATATGTAATATGCTGAATAGAATTATTTACTTACACCTGTTACCCCTCGTGGAGTATCTTGAGCCACTCACCAGCACTCTCCATTCAACCCTGTTCTGGGCAATCCTTTCCAGGTGTTTCCAGCTGATATTCATCTTTCTCATTTCTGCGTCCATTTATCAACGTAGTGTGTTCTTTGGCCATCCGTTTCCTTCAAGGATTCCAAGTTAGCGCGTGCCTCGTGATGCAATTTGGAGATTTCCATAATGCATTTTCTATTCACTTCCAACGTCTTTTCCTAATTTCCTCCTCAGCTGGAAGATCACTTGTCCTCTCTCACTGTATACTGTTGCTGGTGGTATCCGTAGACAACTATTTATAAATACTTGTACCTTCTTGACGATGGTTATATTAAGTTTTTACGTTTCGGTTCCGTGTAGTAGGACTGTCTTGACGTTCGTATTGAAGATTTTCACTTTGATATTGGTTGAAAGTTGAACTGCGCCTGTAGCTCTTCTAGAGTTACTGCCGGTCTCTAGCCCGATTAAAAGACGAGGGTTGAGCGTGGTGCCGGCAACCCCATCCCGTAGAAAACGATCTTGATGAAAGACGCCTGAATAGAATGCTCTAAAACAAATTCACTCTCGATAATTGATTTACAAATTATATGTAATTTCTGAATCTATCCGAATGTTAATTAACAGATACGTAATTTTGAATTGATGTATTTAATATAGGTGATCAGTGAAATAAAATAATCAAATATTTAAAAATGTAGTTATGTGTTACATGATTAGAAAAATTTAAAAAGGAAGAGCACCCGGAAGGATATTGATATTTTAGAAGAGATTAATTGGTACCATAGATTGAAAGCAGTTTGGGAAGTTGTTACATGCGGAGCGTTCGACTCTAATTCGACCTCTAGTGTTGTATAGTGAACCAAATGAAAAATGACTATATCAGTAATACTACCATTACCGTACAAACATTCCACTAGGTTTTATGTGTTTTTATTAACAAAATAAATATCACTGGGAACTTGAGCGTTTGTTTACAGACTCATGACCATTGCATGGTTTTATTAGGCTGCGTAAAACCCAAAGATCCTAAAAATGTTACTGAATTTTTGCTAGTTAGCTAGTTATTAAAAAAATATTCCATGTGATTTTCAAGGGTATTTATTTCGTTATTCCACACTTAAAAACGTGGTATTATTACTTCATTAACTAGTCTGTGTGAGAACCTTTTTTTTATATCTTCATATCGAAATAACAGGAAATTCAGTTTCTTTTTGTAGAAATACTTTAATATCAAGTTACACGAGTTTAATTAGGTATCAGCGACGTAATAAAAGTGTACCATACCAAACTACCCTGACTGTACACAACTCAAGGATTGGTTCTTAACTCAAGCACAGCATGTTTCTAAAAAAACATAACTGGAATCAACATAGAGAAAGCTTTTCGAACGTTCTTTAAGGTTTTTAAAAGCCCCTGTACGTTGATGTCATGAAACTTGCATCTTCAATAGTACTCCGAAAGATTTTATAAACATTTCATCAGTCACTGAGATAGTAATAGAAGTCTTATTTTCTTATGTCCTTTCAATTTCTGAGACTATATAGTTAGTCGTTTGGTGCGTTGTGAATTCTTTCGCTAAAGAAAACGACTAAAAGTATCATCATGTTTTTTAAATAATCATGAATAAACGGTATAACATTTGCTCCATTTTTTCTGTTGTATTAATGTGAACATTCTGAGCGTAGTTTATTCTAAAGGATTTTCATGGAATGCTAACAAAACGTTTTGAATTTGTTCTTCACAGATACTATCGAGTGTTTCATAAGGACATTTTGTGTACGTTTTTTAAATGTTTGATATAAATAATTTTCTAGCAGCTTTAAAGAATTCTTCATGGGAATCCAGTTTACGACTTGTATGTAAATGTGGTACATAATTCTTAGTTTTTATTGTTAATAATATATTTATAAAGAGTTATAGGGCTGTCAGAATGAAAGTTCACTTAAAGGATATATAATATAAATATGACTTCAAACCACTGTCCCATTACTAGTTCTCCCTCTTTATGATGAATTCATACACCGTGTGAAAACAAGCATTTAATACTTCATTCAGAAGTAACTTTTATTTCTAAAATTGGACGCCATTATATTCACTATAGCAATATATTAATTTAGGTTAGTATTTGCCAACTTCTTCTTTATGTTTTTAAGAATCCGTTTAACCAGAGTTGAAAATAATTTATTTGATGTTTCAAATAGTTCGTATCAAATCTTAGGGTAAAGACCATCTAAACCCCCCCCCCAAAAAAACCCCGGAAAACTGTACATTGAAAGCTGAATTTTAAAAAAATATTCCGTGTGAATAATAATAATAATCCAGTTTAAAGCTACCAAATGAATTAAAGAAAACCACAGATGATAATTGAAGTTTTGTATGAACCTTTAGTTGATAATTAAAAAAAGACAATAATTTCCATGTTCATGGTGGATACTTTCTTTGAATTCTCATCGTTTCAATAAATTGTAAATTTAGCCGAAATTATATTTTAAAAAAAGCATTGGATACATGGGAGAAATGGGAAATTATTGGTATTTAGGTAAAGAGTATTCTGATTTTGTAAGAGGTACCATTCTTGGTTCTTTGAACAATGTTGTTTAGTATAATTTCTATTTGAAATAGTAAAACTTTATAAATAAAAAAGTATTTTCATAGCTGAAAGCATGAGTGAATCGAAGCTCGACCACCAAGAAAAACCTAGAAGCACTGGACGACCGTTTCGTCCTATTGTGGGATTCCTCAGCGAAAGCGAATGTTTATATTGAAAAAGGAACAATGAATGATGCACAGTGGTGTTCGTTAGTTTACCCTGTGTTCGGATTATACAAGTCTCTGCCTAATACATCTTGACATGTGTTCATAAGTTGACTACTGAAATTTTGTGATTGACACACCGTATAAAGTGATATTCTTGGTATTCTATAAGGTAGTTTTAGTTGTTTCTATATGTTGATAATTTATAGGATGTTCAACTAAACTACTATTTGGTATCGTCAATTTTTTTGAAAGTGTTCAAATCTACGTTCATCCACCTTTTACAGTGACAATATTCACTGTGAGGAATATGATTTTGTCTTTAAAAGTCATTCAATTTATGGATGTTGCAATTTTCAGTAGTAATTTTGATTATCGGTTATCGATATATGATTATAGCATATATTATTGGAGTTTAATTTTGTTTAATGTCTAAGACACCGTAAGAAGAAAAACTAAATATCAACCCTTTTCAACTATTATTCTGACGTGTTAAACTTATGTGACTTGGTAAACGTTGGAAAACGTCGTATAAATTGTGTATTATCAGTGAATTATCTAAATTGTGTCGATATTCTTGATGTTATAGATAAAATATTGATTGCATATATAATGGACTGACGTCCGTTGAGATTCAACTCTAAACCAAAGGGAACTGGAAATCTGACTTGTGGCAGTGCTTATCCACATTTTCGATAAGGACCGAATCTTGAGTGCTTACTTTTCAAGGAAAGCGCTTGAGCAATAGATCATTCAGTTGATATCCAGAGTTATGTATTCAACTTCAATCATTTCAAAATACAGTTTGCCAATCTTTCAGTACTATTTATGATAACTGTTTTACTCACGTGATGTCTGAATTAAACAGACTACAATTTCTGTGAAATCAGCTCACTCATGGTTTAAAACCGTTTATTCCTCTTGAAATCAATAAAATTAACTATAATACATTCTCGTCTATTATCACTGCCATCAGGATTGTTTAAAAATAAATAAATCTCCAAACCTTACCACTTAATAAACAAAGATAGATGGTGGCTAGCAGTGGAATCCAGGATGCTTGTTTTGTCCTATTTGCGATTCGTCAGTTGGATGTACCTTCATCCCAAAGTTGATGACCACTCTGTAGCTAAGTAGATTACGCGATGCCGCTTGAAGCAACGGTACCAGGTTCAAGTCCCACAGTGAACATCAACTCTGAAATGCAGGTTTTTCCAGCTGACGAGTCTCAAATAGAACGAAACGCACGTGCTGGGTTTCACTGTTAACTATTCATCTTTGCTTATAAAGCTTGTGACTTCAGGTAATATCGAGGCAGGATGCACAGGATGCACATATGCCAATCAGAGACTGATCAATTGCAGTCTTAAATAACAATAGGAAGATACAAGTAAACAACACCAAGTGAATATAAATTCACCCCATCGTACAAGCAGGTGGCAATCAGGACTCATTCGCTAAGTGGAGAACGCAATGGCTCTTGAAGCAAACGGGACTAGGTTCAAGTCACACATCAACTCCAGGATGCAGGTACATCCAGCTGACGAGTTCCAAATAGGATGAACCGCACGTCCTGGATTCCATTGCTATCCATTATCCATGTTTTGCTTGTAGAAACATGCAAGTTTAGAAGAATTATTAAAATTTGAAATTTTAATTTAAGATGAAATTAGTTACATTTTTCGAAAAAAAAATTAAAAAAAAGGGAAACTGTTAGTAAATTATAGTTTCAATTTAAATAAACAAATTTTTAATTCTTATGAACAGCTGTTTACATAACATTCTGTTAAGTTGAGAAAATAAATAAAATAAAATAGAAACACAAAAATCTTGATTGAGATAGAAAACTAGTTCATGTTGATGAATAAAGTAAATTAGTTTGATTGTGAATTGAATTAAGATTTCAAACTTCACCGTGGTTTGTTACAATTTCTTGAATGAATTAAAAGAATATGATCAGATATATTTTTATAGGGGGTAAATAATCTAAATATTAAGCGATATCCACTAATGTTTGTTTGCGTTGTGTAGAGTCCCATTTATCTCCATGTATAGTGTTCAATAGTATATTTTATCAATATTAAACCGTGATTATCTGATAAATAATTAGGCAATGCTAGTTATTCAAGTTATGATTGATCATAGGTTATTAATTAGTGGATTCTATTACGAATGAGGATTTACCATAATGAACGTTTTCGCTAGTATAAATGATAATTAAAATACTGATCCATAAATATCAGGTGTTATGGTGTATCTGGCCGATAACTACTCTCAAGATCGAAGACCTGAACCAATTTTTGGAATGAATAAAATTAGTCTTATTAAACAGAATGTTACATTTTTTATCCAATAAAATAAAAAACTTCATAACAGAATAGTAAATATTTTATAAGTGGCTAATTGCAAGTTAATCAGCTATCAAGCTGAATAAAACTTGGCTATAAGATAGTGTAGAATTTCCAAGATATACACAGTTATGTCAATCAACCACATTGCATCTGAGTCAAAAGAAGGCCATTTTCTTCTATTCCCGTAAAGTAAGAAATTGAGTTTCATGCAAGTCTTTTACTTCATACTGTTTCCTTTTTTTTTTAAATAAAAAACATCCATGCCCCCAATTATTTAATTAACTGGTTCCACACTGAATAGTGTGAAACGAATAAACAACTCTTCACTTGATCTACCCAAGGATCATTATTTACTTTCGTACAATGTCCAATATATTTAAATACAAATATATGACAAATTATATCATTCTCAATCAGTAATCCATTTAATCATAACAAACAGTTAACCCTAGAAAGGAAAAAACAACCTGATTATTTAACAAGTTGGTCAATTCAATTTTTTTTCCATTTATTCAAGTCATTAATTGGTTTTAACAATCCGATGTTTTTGTTCTTTGTTTTTTGTACACCTTTAATTATTAGCCAATCAATAAAATGTAGGTGTATTCCATTAAACGACAATAATCAATATTGTTTATAAGAAATCTAGTTAAGGATTATTATTCTCTTTTTTTTTCTTTCTTCTTTTTTTTTTGTTGAAAAAAAATTATTCACTTCTATTCATTTGTTAATAATGACCAATCTACTTCTTGTCAACTAATAGCTATGTGCCTTACATAATGTAATAATCTCTTATATTGAATGCACTTATAGTTAGAACAAGAAAAATAATAAATCAAATTAGTCAGTAATGAATACTGATAGTTTGTAAATGAATAATATTCATTAATGGATTGATTATGAATGATACATATTTGGATACAATGATATTATACATTGGGAATTAAGACAAGAAAAAAAAAGGTTCCATCATTTGAAGACAAGTTGGTTCTATTATTTTATATGTAATATCAATTATTTATATTTACGGATTAATGGTATGTTCAAAGTTTACTTGTTTCATGGAAGCATAATGTGAAATTCACTATAACTCTTAGTTTACAATATGGACTTACTTTACCTAAACAACCGTTACAAAACAAGAAGAGGTCTTGTGCTAAACCCTTAGCTTTCAGATTTGCAGTTGGATAACCAACATCACATCATGATGTTAGCTTTGAAATCCAACAATTTTCACCATCACCGTATAGTAATAAAATAGGGAAGTTGTTTAATCAACGTCATGATTTATCTAAATGCCTAGATTATGTTTCAAAATAAATTATTTTGAAAATCGTAGATCGGCACAAACACTTATGATTTCTAAGCAAAGATGGATAGTAGCTAGCAGCGAAATTCAGGACGCGCTTTTCATCCTATTTGGGACTCGTCAGCTGCTAGCCATTATCAATCTTTGCTTATAAAGCTTGTGACTTCAGGTAATATCGATGCAGTCCGCACAGGATGCACATATGTCAACAACACACTGATCAATTGCAATCCTAAATAACAATGGGAAGATACAAGTAAACAACGCCATGTGAATGTTTTACACATGATTTCTATTTGTTTACTTCACTTAGTTGACCAACAGTTTATGTATTATTAGCACCCATTAGTCAGTAGACCTGCATTTTTCACATCACCCTTCATTAATATTTGCATCATCTGATAACATGACAATAGTTACATTCAGTCATATTGAAGATTATTAAGAATGTTTATATTCTGATACCCTCAACTGATTGTGTTCTAAATATGAAATAACTACATTGGAAAACAAGAAATTCACCTTGGTTGTTATTGAAAAATAACAAAAGTAGAATGAAGTAGCGCAAATCTCTCAATAAATGATCGATTAAGAATTTCACTTCTGGAAAGGAAGACCTAAAATAACAGTCTTCTCAAAAACCAATACCATTTTCGTCAATAATATAAGTTAACATATATCGTCTCGTTCTACCGGAAGATATACAAGGAGAAAGACGTAAATGGAGTATATGGTTAGTATATGATGAAATAATTCTTGTCAGAAGCTTGCATGATTTCAAATATCAGTATGTAACCATATTTATAATGATATCAAACGGTGAACTACATACCTTACTAACTATATCTGCATCCTCTGAATCAAAGAAAAGTTTCTTCTCGATAGTCCAAGAATTATCACGAAAGACTTAATCGAATTATTATAAAACATTTCAATCGGTGGTTAAATTACAGAAGTATAACTATTGTGTGTAAAGAGTTCTATTGCTTATTTGATTGCGAGACTGTTGCTAGAACATATTTGTCTTAATTTAATGAAACAACTGACAGACTACTTAGACTGAATTAAATCATCTTAAGGTAGATTTTAAAGGTCTGATATTTAACTATCCACCAGTTTTCAATGAAACGAGACTAAAGTCTCAGCATTCTGTAAAAAATGTTTATTTCTAACGGCATCAGATAACGTTAGATGTCGTCAGCCTTAAAAATCCTCGTTACCATCTCAACGAATGAAACTTTATTTTTTAACACTAAATCATACAGTCTATTCAAATGGAAGAGGGAAAGGTCAATTATGGTATAAAATGTATTTAAATTCATGTTTGCTTTCAGAATTGATTAATACGTCAAGTTTTATGGATTGCATTCAAGTCAAACTTCTTTAAATCAGTTATTATATGGATTTACAAAAGCCCACATAATTACAATCCATTAAAAATGTAATGTAATGATTTACGGTACTTGAAGTCCAAGTTGAAACCATTTACTTGTTAAAATAATATATGTAACAAAAGAAATATCTGTAAATCATGTTACTGCGCTGACGAAAACAGTTTACGTTTAACATTACTTACTTACTTACTTACTTACGTCTGTTACTCCGAATCGAGCATAGGCCGCCGACCAGCATTCTCCAACCCACTATGTCCTGGGCCTTCCTTTCTAGTTCTATCCAATTTTCGTTCATTCTTCTCATGTCTGTCTCCATTTCTCGGCGTAATATGTTCTTTGGTCTTCCTCTTCTCCTTTGGCCTTCAGGATTCCATATGAGGGCTTGTCTTGTGACGCAGTTGGGTGATTTCCTTAAAGTGTGTCCTATTAAGTTTAACATAGAACCTTAATAATCAAAATGGCACTTTGAGTATTTCAAAATTTGAAGATAAATCACTTTACAAACTGAATGCTTACTTAAAACCGGAAATTACTAAACTAATGTTTCATATTAAACTGGAACTCTTCAGTGTTGTACATCAAAGATACATTGTGAGACTAGACACACAACCTTCAGTCACTAGGACAGACATTATATTTCTAGAATATCGTGTGAAAATGCAACATCACATTTTGACTTTACCATGGCAGTTATGCGACGATCAGCTATCGGTACCTTTGATATAATCTCTTCTTATAACACGGTCGAATTGCACCAGTCTCGAAGTTAATTCAAGATATTAGGTTAAGAATCGTTTTCTTAACTAAAACTGATGTCAACTAATTTTGACAAGCATTCATAATTTCCTCAAAGTCGGTTGCATAACTTTAATTATGATCAGCATTCAGTCTGTTTGGCTCAAGGTCATCTGAAAAGAATGGTCGTATAAAGAATTCACAATTGAACGTAATCCCATTAATAACCTTAGTTATGTCGATAATATCTGTTTGTAGGCTGTTCAAACCATTAGCGGAAACTAAACTATCAAATACAATTATATCTACACGGCTCAGTCACGCAGTTTGTGTATAGACTAGAGATAATTATAGGTACTTAAACAGCAGTACGTTCAACTATTCAAAGCAGTTCATTTCAGTTCAGTTTTATTCAAACAATCCATATTAAATAGACAGTTAATTTAAGTTGACACTTAATTTCTGCGTTGTAATTTTTAATGTAACCTAAGAGAAATAATAATGAATCACCACTTAGAAAATAATTCAGAGGGCTTTTATTCGATGCTATGTAAACACTAAAGTATAATATACCAAATTGTTGAATGCAGACCGGTATTCAAGTTCATAACTGATAAACTTCAAAGAGACCAAAATCCCACCTCACTTCTGAATATTTAAGATACAAAAACTTAAACTCTAACGAATAATAAAGTTAAATGTTTGTTCATACTTCTGCTTTCATCAAAATTTATTCTCTCTCAAGTTGTTTAGTTCTTATTAGTAAGTGAACATCGTATTAGTGGTTATGAGTGAATAAGAGAACCAATTTTTTGATTTTGAATAATAATTACGTTTAAGTGTTTTATTTTCGAAAGACTATTTTGTATTTTGAATCATTTGAATTTTGAATTTACGATAAAACTAGAATTTTTAAAGTGATTAGTCCCTTTGATAAATTTGGATAGTATTCGATCACACATATCTTAGGAATATTGCTTGCGTTTGCTGGGGTCACCGGGTATGTAACAATGAGATTGGACGTGCGGTATTAGGCAATGATGGTAAGTCAATTGATGAGTTTGTGAATCCACATCGACTGAGATAGTTTAGCCACGTATAACACATACCAAACCACCAACTACCACTGAATACGATGCCGACTAGTAGTGGGGACGATTGGAAGGAAGTTAAGGGTAGCCAAACAAAAATGTGGTATCAGTCCATAAAGTCAATAATTTCTGGTCCCAGCCATGTCGGTAGATGCAGACTACTTGGTTGGGGTCCGCATGACTATCGTAACCAATGGATGGAGACTGTGTGTGACATGGCTCAGAATCGATCACAATGGCGTAGGTGTATACACTCTTTGTCTTCCCTTAAACCTTGAGATAGAAATTACTTTATGTCTTTCTTTTTCCCTGTATCATATCCTTATATGAAACACTTTTTACTACCATAGAAGTAACTGCTATGAATTTGGTGTTCATCTTGTTGCGCTAATGAGTTGTGGCAACTTGGACCGATGCATTTATTTGCCTAGTCCTACGTTGTAGATAATTGACTGAATAAAATGATTATCTGACGTATGTGATATATTAACGATATACATTTCAAACAATCTGGTCACAGATACTTGTTGAGAACGTTGGTGTATAAAAATAAAACTCAAATTAGACAAATAGATAATAAAAAGAGACAGAATTAATGAAAACTAATGCAAAACTCACCACGCTGAATAATAAAATAATAATACCAGGGTAGGTTTACGGTAAGAAAAAACTGTTTCTGAATAAATAAAGAGTGGTTGAACTTTCATATGGCCAAGGCTTAGTACACGCCCTTGAATAATTTCTTACAACACCACAAAAGTCGAGTTAATATCAATCTTATGACCTGTTTCAATTATGTTTCACAATTGAGGACTATGGATGTTTTTTATCTTCTCTTTTGGAATCATTTGATTTTATTTGTTTTTGTCAACATTTAAGTACGTTGGTTTTGCCACTTATAGATCCTAAAGCTCAAAAAACCACCGTTTACATGTGATTAGGTAGGGAAATCATTACTTCGAGTCTTATTTGTTTGTCGTAGATGATGATTTACTATAAAATCATTCATGGCCGTTGTGTGAAATAGATACATGCTGTAACGAAGCTCATAAAATGTCAAGCTTATGGAACTAAATAAGTTAATAAAAAATATAAGATATATCTAAAGCAAATTATTAAAATACAGAATTTTATCAACCCCCCACATAATGTTGCAAGTCATCATTTATTCACTAACAACAAGTTGTTGCTGACTGACTGCTTTTACCCAGTGTATTGTTCTTCATATCCGTTTCGGTGGTTTATGAGGACTTGACTCAATTGAAAACCTTGAGCATTGAATTTCGGTGAAGTAGTCTAAATTTATCGTGTAGGTATCAGTTTATAGTCTGCGTTGTTCCATAAGTGTACTCTGAAAAGAAATAGCTGAGCAGTGCTTTCTAATGATATCACTTCATAATGAAAATTATTTTTTGTTCTTTTTTGTAATTTTAATCTAAGTTCAACAGATTATCAAAACTGTAACATGTTAAGAGCACATACATTCAACTGGTTGAAACCGCTTACAAATAGCATCGAGGTATATTTAAAACTATGGATCGTTTAATTTATTTCAGAAAATGTACTGTGATGAATACAATTAAGATGAATAACTTTTTAAACGAAAAATTGGAATTTTATTCATTAAAGTTAGACTGAATAGACATTCATGGTTTACATGTGCCACCAATACATTTCTCAACATTACAATTCATACATTCATATATAAGATAGATAAATGTCATTTTACAAATGATGGTAAATGACACTTCATTAGTCATACCAAAAGCACTGAGAAAATCATTTTTGATTTTCCTTATCCTTTGTAAAATCAGCGAAAAACTGTAAAACAAACATTACTCAACAAACTTATAATGATATATCAGAAAGGGTTTCGTGGAGATTTCAGTATTTTCATAGTTGGAATCATGAGTCGCGAGATTCGAACCCAGGATCTACCAGTCTTGCGCCAGAGCACTTAATCGATAGACCACTGAACCGGCATCCAACGGTGGTAATGTTTAACTTCAACCAATTCACGATGTTTGAGCAACCGTTCACCAATTGTCCTCAGTGAATTGATATCTCTATAACAGACTTGGTTGAACTCTACTGGTCACTGCTTCCCACTAAATAACTTGAATTCTGAGTTCAATTAATGTAGTATATTTAATAAAACAGGAACTTATTGTCTTGATAAATGAATACATAAACAAAGTGTTACAATGCTGATTGAAGTTATTGTAAGCAATAAAAAGGAACTGAGATTCTAGTGATTTATAAATCAAATTAGGAATTCTTGACATTGGTGATCACTTCCTTTCAAAGAAAGTTTATATAACGTAGAATTTTGTAATTTAGTTTTTTCATTGTTTTGAGTTTATGCTTTTCTCTACTGAAAGTCTTTTATTACTTAGCGCCTTTCATTTAAAATCTTATCAAAGTCTATCATCTTTGACCAAACTAAATCCTTGATGCCAAACATTACACTTTATCGTAAATCATCTTTTCTCGTAACCAGCTTATTGAAAACCGTATGTGGAATGATAAAACGAAATATGAGGCTGTGAAATGAGCTCGCATGTATTGGTACAGTGCGAATAAGCTTTGTCACTTATAATTTGACTTTGAAATTCAAATCATACTTTAACGTATATCTCACGATGCCATGCCGAAGCGCAAATATTGAAAGTGTGATATGTTCTACTTAAATATTTAAAAGTAGTTCGTTGTATTCTATGCAATTTATCCGCCTATCTAGTTTAGCAGCTTGTTCTGCACAGAAATCATGAAAAAGTAGTGAAAATCAGAATATTTTTGTAGTTGTTCCAAGGTATTGGGTTAATAGTAGTGAGTTTAACATGTTATTTGTTGTGGATATTTGAAATTAGGGGTGCTATTTAGCACGAAAATATCTGGATATGAATCAAGTTGAACTTATCACTAAACTTAATAATTAACACTCATCCCGACCACAACTTTCCTGTTCAGTAGATGAGTATACTTGACATTAGTATTGTTCGCCTGGTTTTTAGTGGATTAAATATAATGTTAGCTCCCGGGTACTAGTTTTACTATCTTACTCCTTGCCTTTATCGCTTATACAATATTGTACAAAATATTACGGTATTTTACTATTGATAAAGTGAGTTTACAAAAAGGTTATAGTATTTTATAAATGATTAAATTTGTGAGATGCGAAGTTAAAGCTGATATGCCGTCTTTTTTCTTGTCATCGTAAAAGCCAATTATATCTACTGGTTAACTCAACGACAGTGTAGATATTTTATAAGGATAAGTTGCCTTTAGCCATTAAAAATGGCTCAGTGTTCCTTCAGATAACTTCAGTTCTAGGTTTCCTAATCTAAGTAGTGTAAGGAAAATCAATGGATTAAAAATAGCCTTATTTAAATCATGAATCGATTAATTTTTTATCACATTCGAGATCTGAAAGCATTGAAAAAACTTTTACTCTTAATAAGGGACTCTTCAGGAGTGCTCATCTATGACTCCGCTCTCGAGTATCGAACCCAGGACCTTAGGTCTTGGCTGAAGAATTTTAACCTGTCTGATGCTGGTTCGACGCCTCAGTAAGGTGTCGTAGATGGGCACATCTGAGAATCAAAAATGAGGAAAAAACGGTCATTTTATGCTTCAAGGTTTTCAATGATGGTCCATCATCGATCTGTTCATGATTTCAATGAAACTGAACAATCTCTATAACCCTATTCTGATAAATAGTTTTGTATTCATGAGGTCCTAATGCTACACTCTTTACGTGATATGTTAGCAATCCAAACCAATAATACATAGTGAAAGCAATATTTACTGTAATGAAATCAACACTGTAGGATGTTTTTAACAGAAATATCTTCTTAACAACTATTAAACTTGTTTGATTGATGTTGTATCTGCTTTGAGAAAAAATTCAAAATAATTTTCTTTGAACTGTTTCATGTTACTCACAATTAGTATAAAACGAATAAGTGATTCTAAATAGAAACCTGATGTGGTAAAATGTTTCGAAGTGCGTACTTACTTTGTAAAAAGAATTATGGAACAAATGATTTGAAGCTGTTAGAAGTAATAATGGTTGATTGTTTATCATAGACGTTTTCCCTCTCAGCTTGCTGATTTAAATTTTTTGCATAAATATGGTTTATTGTCGGTAAACTAAGCTACGGGCTCATATATATAGATATAGCCATGTTTAATAAAATTCATAAATCAAATATTTGGGGTCACTGACTAAACTGAATGAAAATATTTGCGCTTAAAATCCTAGATATCAGCATTTGGTAGCTTCAACAGTAACCAATCATACTAAGGATGAATAAATAAAATTTGTTGCAGTTTTAAAGCTGTCAATTATACCATCCATTAATTTCACTACAAGATATAGGTTAAGAACACCTATTTTCAGAGAACATTATGATATTTGTGTTCTGATTATATCAAATACTTGGACGCCATTGATTTTTGGACATTTTACGCTGATATATTTTGTGTAGAGAAATTTTCTAGTTTTCAAATTTCCAAATTGTAATGACTAAGAACCTTAATCGTAACGAGGACAATTCACTTAGTATGGTACAACCCGCTTAGTCGTCCGATACATTTCTTAGTATGCCTCCCATTACCAAATCATTCTTCCAAACTACTAATCATCCTAGAGGGCAAGTATGGTTGTGGATGTTTTATAATTTCAAGATCATGATCTCACTTTTTTATTTTCTGAATCATGGTATTAAACCACATGAAACGACTGATTGGAAAGGTATTTTTTGACAAATAAACACATGTGGGACAGATTATTTCTGCACTTCATTAGCCTCTGTTCAACCTTGTACATATATTTTATTCAGATGATATAATTTGAAGGTTTCCGTAAAAATTTGTACATGATTATGATGATAACGAAAAACAAAGGAAGTTTGAAAATCAGTTCTTCATCCGAAAACCCATCTTCAGGAATGGTGTTATAGGAAGAAACATGCATTTTAGATTAATGGTTATACTAAAAAGAACTTATTTGACTGCTAAGCTGATTTGTTACTGATATAATCGTTTCAAACTATTCAAATGTATTGTCTACTAAAAAAGACACTGTTCACTTTCATAGGGGTGTTATTATTAGTCACTTCAATATTTATGCAGCTTTCATGAATTTTCAGCTTGATAATTAATCAGTGAATGTTGTCAATATCTAAATTTTCAAGTACATTGGTATACATGTGGACAGATTGTATGTAAGATTCAAACTATATAATACCATTACAAATCTCTATGTTACACAGTCACTAAGTGATATTTGTTAACTGAATATTTGATTCTTATTTGCTCTAATCATTCCAATCTTTTTTTTATTTATTCATTTATGTAGATCATTTTAATATACACGCCTTCCCACTAAATTTTGTCTCTAAATGCGTTAAATCATTTTTGGACATTTAAATGTTAAAAGAAAAAGTTAGACGTGTAAAATTATACAAACTAACACCAGTTCATCAAATGTAAATGAAATTTAAGTTTATATTTTTTAAAGAAAAAATTACTTTTTTAAAAAAGAACATTTCTACTGTAGGAAAAAGAATAAACGAAATCACTTTTAATGGTTGAATTCATGAGTCAATCGAAGCTGGACCACTATGGAAAACCTGGGAGCACTGGAAGGTTGTTTCGTTCTAGTATGGGACTCCTCAGGAGTGCGCCTCCATGATCCTGCCTCGCTAGATTCAAACCCAGCGCCTATCAGTCTCGCGCGCGGATGCTTAACTTCTAGATCACTGTCAAATCTAGTCGTATTCATTTCTAAGTAATAGTTGTGTTTTATTATAATTTTTTTTCTAGAAAAACAAACATGAATACAAAGAAAAACTGAGGTTATTTTAACTTAAATGGTATTCTTATACGTCCTAATCAATCAGGATATGATATATTGATTTGAATGTTATGAGGTTCCACTTAAATAATTTTTGAGTGTTGCAACAAGATAGTGTTTAAGTAAAAGCTCTCCACTTATTAGCCAAATATTTTGTATGAACATGAAAATATAAGTCAGTAGTAATCATAAAACTATGTTCATAACATGGAGTTTTTAAAAATTGTTCCAGGTTTCTGATTGATGTAAGCTAGATAACGAGCATCTGATAATTGAATACTAATGAACCATACTAGGGGAAAAAATTCTCAAAGTTTGCTAAACTAGTATGGGGATTCGTGGAGATGGTAGTATTCTAACAGTTGAATTCACCAGTTTTTCTAAGTTAGACCACTAATGAAAAATCTGGAAGCACTGGATGGCCGTTTCGTCCTATTATAGGACTTCTCAGAAAAAGTCCTATGCTATTCATCTAGTGCTTCCATGTTTTCACTGGGGGTCCAGCTTAGATCGAGTTGTGAATTTAATTGTTAGAATAACAAGATAAGTCAAATTTTTGGATGTTTTATTGTAATGAAAGATTATTAGGATGAGATTACACCTTCTATCAGATATTTTTATAGTTATAGTTATTTGTCATAAATGGATTTCTTTCATTTTTTGTATTTCTAAGTAAAGTGATTTCATCAAACGATACGATATCTTCGAGTCAAGAACCTCAGTTATCTCCACAAAGTCCTGCAGTTGTTAAACCACGGCGTGGATCTATATTTGTTTCAGCACTTGCAGCGGAACAACATGGAGCATCATCTTTATCAACAGATAATACGTAAGTTAGTTTGTCCTTGAAAACACGTCATATTTATTTGATTTAACTAATAGTCAAGGAAACTGATCAATAGTTTGAGGCTATAAAACATTTTTCTTGTAAATAATTAAGCAGTTTACTGTGGTGATTATCTTGCATTTTTTTAAATATATTACATCAACTACTGAAATATGTTAATTATTTCCATCACTATCATTTGCATATAGTTTATGTTTAATGCAGTTTCCACATTGGAAGAAACATTTTACCATGAATATTGAATTAAAAAGTGATAATATTGCTCATATAATTGTCGACATAAGAACAATATTTCGCTGAAATGTATTGGTAAAGGTGTATAATTATGTGAAACTATAGTCATTTGTAGATGCCTTCAGTTAGGGTTAGGGTTATAAACATCTTTACAGATATTGGTATTGAAGTTAAAACTGGCAAACAAATCAACTGCATTATCTTTATGATATCATCACATCCAAAATACTAAACAGAATTAATGAAATATATGATTAGATTAAAAGTATTAGTCACCTCGATAAATGTAACAGAGGAATTTCTTTCCCTCCAATGAACATCATTCTAGAGAGAAACGCATTTTTTGCATGGTTTTTCCATTCACAATGATCAAGGCATATTTCAAAATGAATTGACTTATTAAACATTTTTAAAGGATAACAAAAAGAAATTATTGTTATGGAATTTTTTTATTTTAACTCTATTTCTCAACGGACGCTTATTACGTAAAGAATTTTCGTTCTGGAGAAAAAGAAGACCTAGAAATGTGTACCATTTTTATCACGGAAAAGGGAAACTTCATAGAGCATGAATTGTTTTGAGTTTAAACAAATTCGAAAATCCTTCTTAGTTTTGTGACTATAGTCATCTACAGAGATTCATCACAATTTGGATTCATGGGATAACTTATACCATATCATTTGTTCACATCATGTAGTTCTACTTATGAGGATGCAACCTATCTTGCTAGTCAAGGTGAACGGATCATATTGTTTAAGCAGTTGTAACTTTTTGAGAAACAGACTGAAATCACAAACTTCAAAACAATAGTTTACAGTGTACCAACTCGATTATACTGATTTATCTTACAGATATAGGGTCTTGAATTGTATATTTGAATGGAACTGTTCACACTAGTCAGTTGTTAAACATTGGATATACTGACTAATGAGACAAATTCAGAAATGATACATTCTAAATTGAAATAATTTTGTAAACTCTTATAATATTCATATATTTTTTTAACCGGAATATCTTGATTTGTTCACTATTAATTTCTATGCATGAGCAGAAAAGTACTTCACAATAAACCGACAGTTTATTCTATTAATACAGGGCTCAGACAAGTACAAATCTATTCAACTTACAGAATAGTGAATTATCATAATTATATGCTTTATGCAAAATGTCTATCTTATTAATTTGTAATGACTATTCAAGATGAAAAAACAAGCTTCATTAGAAAAATCCAGAAAAAATATACAAAAAAATAAAAGTCCACAGTAAATTCGACACAAAACTTTGCATAAATTATGCATAATTTAGTTGGTTATTGTGTACTCTCTATAAATATGAGAAGGGTAATCAAGCATAACAATCATTCATTGTTACAACTATTTACATTCTATTAATTGGCGAAAACATGTAAATTGTCAACGGAGTTAGAGTGTCGTGTATATATAAACTAACTTTCATCATCAATACTTCTATTTATAATATTTCAATCGTGGTAAGAAAATATAAACTGGGTACATAGCAATGTAGAATGTTACAAGTCAGATACAATCTTTATCTGACTTGATATAAATGTCTAGTCATTACTATTGGATTATTGCTACCAAGTGTCCACTAAGATCAGTGTTTGGTTGAGTTTTATAGTGCATTTATCTAATAGATAAGTGATAAGTTTAAACTGGAAAAAAATTGTATCAATGAAGCTGTTGAAATAGGAAAGTTAAAAACATACCTGTGCAACACATTCAAAAATAAATATTCAATGAACACATGGCAAAAAATAAAGAAAATTAGAAAAAAGTACCCGGTGACACTATGAGTTTCACGATCACTCCAAGAACACATATATATCATTCTAGTTAATCTCACTTTATGTCACAATAACAAAACCTTTAAACTATGTGTAAATCAAAAGAGTTAAGCAAATAGTATCATTAAAGATAGTGAACAATCAAAAAGAGATAATATACTTCAGAGATAGTCAATTCGAGAAATGAAACGTACGAAATAATCATCACAGTCAAAACTTACGTAAGAATATAGAATGAACAAATCTTTCTACTGAAGTTAATTTTGTGGTATATCACGTACGGTTTTTAACCACAAGCATAATATGGACCATTCGACGGTGCATCGCTGTACATGTTTTCATAACCTGATTTTATAACCTCGTCACGTAGCTACTAAAATGTATTCATACCACTATTTTAGTTTATTATGCATATCGAAGTAGGCGTTTCTGGTGCATATAATCATTGTTTAGTTTATGTCTTATCTACTCTGTTTCAAAGAAGGTGTCGACCACATACTTATATCAACTGAATACAGTTGAGAAATTATAAAGTGGTTTTTTCGAGTTAAAGATTTTTTTAGTTGATAGACATACTAATCTCTCAAAATACATATATTCTGTCCGGTTAATTTGAAATGTAGAGTTGAAAACTGGAATAAAAGAGTTTTCCAGTGATCCTCCAGCTTTTTACAGTCAAGATGTAGAGAAAAACAAAACAGAGATTACACAGTTTAGTTCAACAGTCATCACTGATTTAGAATTGATAAATATTTCATAATTTATTATGATACCATGAACTCAATTTATCATGTATAAAGTGATCTCTTACAATTTATAGTGACATTACTTATTTTTAACATACTTTAAGTTTATATATTGTTACGATTGATTGATCACTGGATGGTGATCAATGTCATGTATGTCAGGTCCTTCTTAGTGCAGATCGAATCCTGTCGACCAAGTTGCAATGTGGTATCCGGGCCGTAACTTGTGGTGTGGGCTACTTATGTCCACATAAGTAGTATATGGTGATGGTCAGACATAGAATGTATTTTGGCAGAAGACCGATAAGGAAAGAACTGACATAAAGCGCAATTGGTAGGAAAATGAATAAACAATGAAATTAGAGAAGATGAACTGATATTTATAGAAGGAACAGTGAAGATTGGGACAATTGGTTGTTATTTTGCAAATTAACTGTTTGCTGCATGGTTATCAGAATTTAGTGATATATTCTGTAATTTGTGATTAAATACATTCGATTGTCCTCAGTCGTGTTCTCGTTCACAACAAACTGACCTCCTGTTGGACTGAAATATTTCCACAATCGATTGATCAGTGGTAGCGTCTCTGATTGGGAAGCTGGGTGACATGGAATGGAATCCATCAGACAGCATCAGTCCCCTCAAAATCACAGGTACACCTTGTTGACAGTAGCACGAAAACTAGGTCCAGGGTTTCCTGTTGACTACTTCCAACTACCATCTTATTATATATTATTATTAATGGCTTTATTCAATGCTATATGTTTGGTACAATATAGAATCCTCAGCACGATGTATTTCAAGATGCTTCCGTTTTTTATTTCTTGATCGATCCTGAGGATAAATATTGAGTGATCCCAAGTTAGATGTTAGCAGCACAGGAATGGAAATCTAAATAATGTTTATACTTTTCAATCCATATTGCCAGCAATCCCGATGTCTCCGATTGTAAATTTTTGTAA
This sequence comes from Schistosoma mansoni, assembly GCF_000237925.1. Lineage (NCBI taxonomy): Eukaryota > Metazoa > Platyhelminthes > Trematoda > Strigeidida > Schistosomatidae > Schistosoma > Schistosoma mansoni. The sequence goes on along the minus strand of NC_031502.1, from coordinate 6,522,645 downwards.
CTTAAACCGGAGAAAGGTGATAAACGTCTCATAAACGCACTTGAATAGGTTATGCAATTGATTGACATAATGACATGTTAAAACAAAGAAACAGTTAACGTTTTGGAATATCTAGATGGTAAGAACAGGTAGTCTCGATAATCAAGCAGACCAGAGTGTATTAAGAGTATAGTAATGACACATTGGACGCAGGTTGGACAACAACGACTAGCACACCTTTCGTAAAAATTCGAACAAATAATGATAATAATCAGTTTTATCGTCAAGTCATCATAACTAGTGAACTAAATTAAAAATTACAGGACATCTTGGCAATGTAAACACATTGTTATACAATCGATAATTAGTTTACTTAAGGAGAATATATTCTAAGATCAATGAATCAATATTCAATAACTTAGAATACAATTTGTGATATAATCCATCTGCTTATCTTGTATCTTATATGGATAATTGCCTCGGTCCCCACATACCTAGATAGAAATAACCATAATTATTAATAACCTTATTATTATTAGTAGTATTATTTGAAAGGAATACTGATCGTCAGATAGACAATCAACCGAAATAAATGAACCATTGATTTTAAACATTCATAATACCTGTCCTTAGATAATGAACTTAACAATATTCAAATATTATGTTTATTTTATTCCATATATATATATATATAGTGAACTTTTAATAAACAAACGAATGAAGAATATATATATATGCATCAACACAGACATACACAGTATGACATAGCAACATGGAAACCCATTCGTAGATAGATAGATAGATATATTTCTATGTTAAGTATAATTGTTCATAAATAGTTGTTACATACTACTTATTATTCATCATAAGAATATTTAGTTTTTAACTTGCTTCATTCCTCCTGTAAAACTAATTAAAATCATACTAATATTGTTACCATTAATAAACAGAACACATATTGAAATGTAATGTTCATGGAAGTATTTCTCATAGTTATTGATTTATTCATTGAAAAGGATCACATCTAATTTTTACACACTTTTTGTTCTTTAATGATGACTCTTATAAAAGCAAGTCATTAATACATTGTTCATGTTTATCACAATGTATCATCAGTTCATGTCAGTGAATGGTTTACAATTTAATTAAATATTTATGTCAAATATAAGGCGTCATGTGGAAGAAATGTTGTACTATAAGCTGTATAAAATGTAATGAACATCATCCTCAGCCAAAGTTGCAACAAAAGAAGACATCGAAATTGAGAACAATTAAGCATCCTTCAAAAAATTCAGAGAATAGTCAGGCTTTATTATTAGTGAATTCTTCAAATACAAAACATGTAGAAAATAATTATCATGTAAATTCAAAAAGTGATCATTTGGCCACTTCTATGACCACTAGTAAGGATTATCAAGTGGAGATTCAGAATATGGTAGATAGTAGTGATCGTGGAAGTATGATGACGACAGTCACTACTACTAACACTACAACAACAACAACTGATATGGCTACTATATGTACTCCTACTTCCAATAATAGCATGACAACTTCAGATTTTAGTAAAATAACTTTGTGTCAACCTGGAACTAACGGTAAATATAGTCAGCATTCACCACAGGTTAATCCGATGAATACAAACACTGTAAATATTACTACTACTACTACTACTTCTACCATTACTGCTGATACGAGCGATAGAAATAATGACAATGCTCGTGGATCACAAGATAATGGTCCGAGCCCCATTACATTGTCAAATATGAATAGTTCACCCGTAATAAAGCGTCCAGCTAAACAATTAGAATCTTTTGTACACAGAATTGAAAAGGATGAGGAAGGCACTAGGCCATTTAATCAGCTATTTAGGCGATCTATTTCCAATATACATTTCACAACGAATAATCATGCTTATTCCTATTGTAATCATCATAATTCTCCTACATTTTTTTTACCACGTACATCAACTGATCCAAATACGTCAACTGGAAATGGTTTAAATTCGATTACAAATAATTCATTTGAATCACAATTAATGAATAAAAAAATTCCTATACGTAGAGGATCGATGATTGTTAGATTGGGTCGATCTAGTACAGGCGGAGCAACTGCTGCAACTAGTACCAGTTCATCAAGTACAAATGGAATAACTGCAGTCTTACCAGATTCATCTGTTGAAGGTGTGATTGTGACACCATTTGCTCAAGTGCTTGTTAGTATGCAACGAATACGGAATGCATTTATCAGGTTAACCGCTGCTCAAGTATCAAATAAGTGAGTACTTATCATTTTTACGATATCGATAAAACATATGATACTGTTTCCCTTTTTTAAAATCATCCACTTCAATGTACCATGATTTTTAACTGTAGATATTATAGATTATATTATGATATACATTATTTTCCCACCTAAGAAATTCGTCAGTTGAATTTATTGGCATTCAGATAATATTTATATCTTACTATGGTTACGAATCAGTACTCTTCACATTGTATCAAAGTTCATTGTCATATTTTTTTATTTCCAAACTTCAGAACCACCTTTGCATAATGATTTTTTCATACGCGACACCAATAATTCCTGGGTTTGAATCTCGCGAGGCGAGATCGTGGATGTTCATTGCCGAGGCGTCCGAAAATAAGACGAAGCGGCCATCCAGTGCTTTCCGGTTTTCCATGGTGGCCTAGCTTCAAATGACTCATGACCTCAACTATTTAAATAATTTTTATTAGAACAGACGTCTATACATTAAAAAGTAAAAAACTCTTACCTTGTTATCAGATTGCCAAAGTAGAAATTAATTGACTTTGAGGACAGGAAACCTGGATAATGGAAGATGAACTAATCTAAGCAGAGATGGTTTCGAATTCCTCTAAACAAACCGATCAATGTTGAACTAGAATAGATGGAATCTAGCTAGAACTGGAATACACGATGCGCAATTCGTTCAATTTCGAACTCGTCGAGCAGACATACCTGGATCCGAGGGTTGATGTTCACTCTGAGATTGGGACCTAGTGCCGATCTGTTGAAACGCCGTTGCATTATCCATTTAGCTATTTAGTCCAGATAGCCACTGACTTGTGCAAGATGCGAGATTCGTTATATTTCGGATTCGTCGCATATATCGAGACAGTTCGCGAAGGATTCTCATATGCTAACCAAGTTGATCAAATTCCAGTCAAAAATATCAACAGCAGGTTGATATAAGCCACTCTTAATTGAATTATATCCAGCAGTGACTTATATTCTTTTTAATAGTAATTGGTAAAACAAACAGTTTTAGTACAGAATAATAAAATTGAACAGCTATAAATTCTTGGTCATGTGAAATTTTAACGGCAAAGTCCTCATATTCAATGATAAGATATCGCACTTATAAGAAAATGGAAGTTACATTTAGGAAAAATAAACTTAAGCATTCACATGCCATGTAGACAGCTGTTGAAAGATGCCTACATATATGAAAATATCAGCTAATTTTGAGTAACGAAATTTAATGATACCATGTTAAGTTTCTAAATTTTGTATAATACGTAGTTTTTCATGTTGTTGTCGTATAAGCAAATAGTAATTGAGAAGAAATGGTAGAACCTGGAAAAATATTTCATTAGTTCTATCCAATCACATTGGAAAAGTGAATCATAGCTTGAACTTTCCAGAAATTTATCTATAAGTACGGTTCATTATATGGAATTAAATATAATCAGCTCATTTAATACTTGATTTATCTGATCATAAATGCGATCTGGGTAGTCGAATAATTAATAATACCCAATAGGTCTTTAAATGTTCATTGTAAATGAGTAAACACGAGTTTTTGACTATACTTGAATGTTTGATAAATTTTAATCTCTTTAGTTGTCGATTTAATATAATATTGATCAGACGAAAGTTGGTGCCATCAATCTAAATCTGACTCTCAACCGAATAGATTTGAGCATCTAAGATCTCTGATGATATACAAGACTATCAATATATATTAGTAAATTAAATCTTTTAACCACAGAAAATAAATATTCAATTAGACTGGAATGATTACCAGTAATCAAAAATGAAAGTATAGTTCAAAGAAGAGCTGATGATTATTGATTTCTGAATTTTTAACAGTTTCCATATTTTACAAACGAACCAAAAGTTACGTAATGAGTTCATTTATTTTTTATTGCAACCTATAAAGCGTATCGCAGACACATTTTTCGTGTAATAAACTGAATGATTTAACAGGATTCTATAAACAGAAGATAAATAATCAAAATTTTTAAAATTATTTCGACATATGAGTATCAATGTGGCAGTGTTCCAGCCAGATTAGTTGGTTAAGCCTTTCCTGGGGAGGCCTTCTCGAATGAATTTCTTGTTTTCAAGACTTACAAACCAACTGCATGTATGTGGTTTTGTGGAAAGCCACGGCCCTATAGGTCCGTCGATCGATTGATTTGACTAGCAAGGTTACCCCCATTATCCAGCAGCGCAGCGAGGAGGCCTTAGGTCCGAATTTTTCTGCCGATTATAAATGTATGGGGGTATTAGTTGATAGGATAAGACATAAGTCAAATTTTGTTACACCCATCAAGAAACGTGTTTCTCTATTTAGTTAGAAACCTAGGTTTGAGCTTTGTGAACAGAATGACTGTCAATTACAATGGATTTAAATATGTAAAGTACTATGTGAATCATTGGTGTAAGTTTATTTCACCTCCTTATAATGAAATATTTAGTGACTTTGTAATCTGATGTATCATATAAGGATAGTTAATTTGATAATCATTTAATACGATATAACTGACTTTAATGTACACTAGTTTTACAATTATTTTATATTGTAAAACTGCTTATATTGTAAAGTTATAATACTGTATACTTATGTACATTAATGAACCATAAGTACGACTGTATAACTTTAGTCACTTTTCTCTGAATTGTGCTAAGTGAATTTTAACACTAGTGTTTTATTATTTCTGTCACTCATGTACTAATAAGGTTTATAGAATATGATATAGGACTAGGTGGAGTATAAGTGGAATAAATTAAAACAAAACGCATTCATACTAACAAACCAACTTTACATCACTAACAATCTGTGTTAAACAATATACTAAATTTGTAGTAAATTTTAATGTAATTCAATGTTTAATACCAGTTGTATATAGAACTATTGATCACTGATTTCAAAGGGATTTAAGTTGATCAGGTTGTATATACAGGAGAACATATCAGCCATCAGACAATATCAAAATTAGTTATAAGAAAAGAAAAACCTATCTCATCAAAAGGTATTTGATGAGTTTTTGTCTCTTTTAGTTCAGAACTTTCCATGGTATTCTATAATCATAATAATAACCCCAGTATGCTTACCAATGACTAACTTCTTGAAGTAACTCTAGCAAAAGCTATGACTGTTCGAGGTGTGAGACGAATATCATCAATCATAGAATCATGAATTAATTAGAGTTAGACATGTTCACCACTGTGCCAGATTAGTAGTTTTAGCATACGTTGTGAGGACTGAAAACTCTGGATTATGTTACTGGTTTTGTCGTTGATGCATATTGCCGAATAGTCCTATGTTAAGGTGAAACAATTGTTCAGTGACTGTCTAAATAAGATCAGCTCACGATGTACACTATGATATTTAATTTTCATTTATTTATTATAACTGGAACAGAAAAATATCACATTTTTCTATTGATTAATAGAGTAATAATGATATTTATATTATGAGGTCAATCATAATAAAGAAAGAGTGGAAGAATTAATTTCTATTATGAAACTATAGAACATTCACAGGTCAATGTGTGCATGTGAAACAAGAACCTTCTGGGTACACAAATAATTAGCTTCTTATTAATCAGGTCAATTTTTTCATTATTATTATTATTATTACTCATTTCTGCAAACAAGTAGAAAATTTATGATTTACCTTTTAAACTCATATGGCTTTTGTTGATTAATTTGTACACATAAAATGAAAAATAATTAAATAAATAATAGTCGTAAATAATTATTCATAACATTGTTGTAGTTGAAAGCGTGAGTCAATTGAAGCTAGACCACTAGGGAAAACCTAGAAGCACTGGACGGCCGTTTTGTCCTATTGTGGGACTCCTCAGCAGTGCGCATCCACGACCTCACCTCGCGAGGTTCGAACCCAGGACCTACCAGTCTCGCGCTAGAGCACTTAACCGATAGACCACTGAATCGGCATCCGATGGTGTTTATATTTAACTCCAACCAATCCATGAAACCAATAATCCCCTTCAGAGTATTGTGTTTAATTAGAAGTAAAACATAAAGAATCAGATATTCACTATTTGGTAATTGTACATAAATAAATCAAAGTGAGCACCTTTGTGAATTACGAAATATTGTTGCTCTTGTGGCCCACGTTATCGGGCTGTTTGGTTATAGGGTACACTAACGATGTGTACATTTTATGCCTATTGGACAAATGGTATTTAGTTTCATTAGTGAAATGATTCGATTGACAATAATTCATCTTAAACAACAAAGAAGAATAACCTAACTAATATTAAAGATAGTGGCTAGCAGTGGAATCCAGGACGCGCGTTTCGTCCTGTTTGAGACTCGTCAGCTGGATGTACCTGCATCTCATAGTTGATGTTCACTCTGGGACTCGAACCCAGTACCTTTCGCTTCAAACGCCATCCCGTTATCCACTCGACCACTGAGTCCTGATAGCCGATTAGAGACTGACCAGTTGCAGTCCTAAAACATCAATGGAAAGATTCAAACAAACAATACTAAGTGAATCTAAATAATATTAGTTTAGAAAGCAGCTCCTTTTTAGCCTCAGTAGCCATTTAGAAGTCGCGGTGAAAGCAACAAATAAAACACTCTATTATTGTTGACCGTCATGACCAAAACGCTCATGAGCTTGTACATAATAACCATCAGAACACAGTAGGTGATTATAAGTAGTGTACAACCAAGACATAAGTGATATGCAACAGAGTAAAAGGTAGATGATTAATTAACAATAATTTGGAGAAGATAAAATATATGACAACAAGTAAGGAAAACATAAAAATACAATAATCTAGGTATTTTATAGCCATTTAACAAAATTATGTTTAATGCAAGCTAAAAATTACTTGGATCTAGTTTGTTAATCGATTCTGTACTTAGAATAAACATACTTTTAATAGTAATATCATGAATTACATTATAAACGGGGTGAAATATATAGTCCAATTATAAAACTGTGGTAATAATGGGTGGTTGTACTAGTTATCGAATAGTTCATTTATGCCATACATTGTTTACATCTACGAAACTAAAAATCGGTCCACTTAATCGTAATTAAGCTCAAGGGCTTCAACATTGATATTGATCGTGATGAATGTACAGCATTAAGTTACTGAAAATTCATTTTCTTTGAAATGTATAGCTTCTCATCCTTGTGCACTATAAGTGGTGACAAAATCCACATTTTTCATGGTGTAATAATTAATTTATACAGATTACAGTCAGACATCAATATTGAAACTGATCAAAACTATCATAAAACACTACAATTCATATTTAAGTACACTCTCAAAACTACAAAGGTTTTAAATAAGAGGAATTGTGTTCAAGTTCAAAATTGAGAATCAATGTTAAGATGTAAGTTCATCCACTCGACTAGTCCCGAATGAGATGGTATGAGTGTCTTGAATTCCACCCCTAACCACCATCCAACCCTACTTCAAAACGTATTGTTTTTGGTGCATTAAATGATAATCTATATAATCGTCGACCACTTGATAGGTTGTATTTAGAATTAAAAAATTATTTTGTTCTTATGAAATGGACATAGTGATATTCTTGATTAGTTCGATAGTTATAAATAGTTGACAGTTGGCTTTGACCCAGATCATCATTATTTTGAAGCTTTGTGGTTATACTCTTAGAATATTGTGGTTTAAGCAATATGTCAGGAGTTTTATATGAGTGACTTATTATCATGTATTTACTATTTCTGATTACGTTAAGTCTGCTTTCACCTGTATATTATAACTAAATAATGCGAAATTTGAAATGTTCTGTTTACTTTTCCAGACATATCACATGCCGTATTAAATTTAAACAAGGTGACAGATTTTTTGTATAACAATTTTAAAGCCTAAAGTAAAGAAAAACGAATTGAAACAACATTTCACATGTATAAAACCCAACCAAACGTGATGATTATTATCTAAGTGTTTGTATTTTACCACGGTTGATATGAAATGAAAAAGTCTCTCTAGTTAAAAGTTCTTTTAGCATATTTGAATTGTGGCCAAAAGTGAAATCCTAAGTGTAGTTTTAAAGTATCCGTTCAAAGAACATATGTACTAAAATGGACTGATCGATTTTATTCTTGAATATCATTAAGAGCTAAATCATTATGAATAACTTCAACCCTCCAAACGTTTTAATGGCTACTGTGACATAATAGCATAATTGATAAAAGTTTTAGATATAAAGCAATAACTACTGGGTTCGCGTCTCAGTCTGAACATTAATACCTGATTGTTAGTAGATCCAGCAGATGAGTTTCACATAGGTTTTCAATGCTAGCCATAGTCAGATCTTTCCATTTGGCTTTTCATCAAAACTATACACTACAGTATACAGGTTTTACGAATGGTAATTAAAGCAATACCAGTCTATAGATGGTAATTTAGATAACTCAATTATCTATGAGCGACTGCAAGCAAACATTTCAGGTGATTTAAAGATAAATTTAAATTCGGTAATTTAGACGCCGTACGGTATTATTTAATTGTTCTTAGTTTTTTTTCCATAGTTGCGTCAATATTCACCAGTAATACCATGATGCAAAAACTAATTAGAATGACATCGTTCTTTATTTGATTCTAGTTTGGGGAAAAATTAAATGGAAATTTTTCACTCCAGTTTAATGAACTGTTAAACTTGATTAGTAGGTGATATGTTAGTTTTGATAAATCCGTGATTTTGATTGAAAGGCGAAGATTAATTTCAGTGTCGCAAATGCAACATTAGTTGTGATTTTTTAAATGTTAAATGGTTATTGATAATCTATCAGAAGCCTTGAAGTTGATATCCAAATATAGTGTACATGTTTTGACATCAATATGACTACCAATCACATCGAAATCAATCCGCAGATTATACAACCAACAAATGTTTTGATGAGATAAATGATTTATTCTTTAAACTTTATTCATCTTTTCAAATGCTATCATCAGGACGAAACATAAAACTTCATAAACTTAAATAGTATATTGGTCACTGTTTAGTGAATAATTACTGAAGATCATTTTTAGCTCAAATAGCTCATTGGCTACTGCTTTGCTTGTTGACGTGAGTTCGACCTTAACATTAGTGGCTTCATGAAAATATATATCTCTTAATGACGAGTAGTAACTAGGACAAAAGTTTTTTCAATACTTCTTTCCAATCACCTAATATACAGTGGTTAATACTTCAACAACCGATGTTAAGTATTATAACATCAATCAAATGAATTCGCTATTGATAACGTATAGAGTTCATTATAATTTTCTTCAAGTAATAATATTTAAAATTCTTAGCAAACAAATAAACCAAGTTTTGATAAGGTACGAATACAAATTAAATGTTTAAAATCAGTTAGACGATTTGAACTTCACAGATGACCTAGCCCTCCTATCCCATACACAAACAAATACAGACGAAGACAACAAATGTAGCAGCAGCCGCTGCATCAATAGGCCTCAACACACACAAAAAAAAGCAAGATCCTCATATACAACACGGCGAACACCAACCCAATCACACTTGATGGCGAAACTTTGGAAGATGTGGAAGCATTCACGTACCTGGAAAGCATCATTGATGAACAAGGAGGATCTGATGCAGATGTAAAGGCGAGGATTGGCAAAGCAAGGATCTCATTCCTACAATTGAAGAATATATGGAACTCTCAACAACTGTCAACCGATACCAAAGTGAGAATTTTCGATACGAACGTCAAGACAGTCCTACTACACGGGGCCGAAATGTGAAAAACTACTAGAACCATCGTCAAGAAGGTACAAGTATTTATAAATAGTTGTCTACTTATACCGTCAGCAACAACGTTTTATGGGAGAGGACAAATCAGCTTCCAGCTGAAGATGAAATTAGGAAAGGACGTTGGAAGTGAATAGGACATACATTATGGAAATCTCCAAACTGCTTCACGAGGCACGCGCTAATTTGGAATCCTGAAGAGAAGAGGAAAAGAGGAAGGCCAAAGAACACATTACGCTAGGAAATAGAAGCAGATATGAAAAGAATGAATAACAACTTGAAAGGATTGACCAGGACGGAGTTGGATGGAGAATGCTGGTGGGCGGCCAATACCCGTCCTCGATGAGTAACAGCCGTAAGTAAGTAAGTAAGTAAGTAAGTAAGTAAAATTGCATTTTATTCTCCTTAATATTAATACATGTATGAAATATAGAGTTCAAGCGGAAAATTAACACTAAATAAATATTCATAACCTGAATTAGTACACTTGAGGATTATGTAAATAATCATTAATATCATCATTTATTTATTTATGTTTTTTTACCACGGATTCTGTACATATTTTTTTTAGAAAAATATAATGAACATTCAAATCTCCACCTGTATCTAAGGATGATATATATTGATTAATAAAAATAAATAAACATTCCGAATTGGTTTGAATGAATGATGATCTACACATATTGATCCATTAAATATATATATATATATTCAGTTATATTTTGAGTTATGTAAGTAGAAGGTGAAATCAAATTAGTTAAGGTCACAAAAAGCCTAGGCTATGTAGCACATGATGCAAAGTATAAACAAAAGCTTCTCTTTGTTTGTTATTTCTAGTCTATATTCTATAGGGTAGTGCTAAACTTGAAATTTGAGCAATGGTCTGTCTTTAAAGTTTATTTAACATTATTACAGTTTACTATTGTAATTTTACAGTAAATCTTAATCTCATGTTGTTTTTTTGTCTGTATATCTTTATATTACCAAAATACTAAGTTATTATAAATTATTTGTTGTGTTTTAAACTGGGACAGGACACCATGGACTTTGGTGGTGTGATAGCTGGCATTCATCAGAATAGTATAAATACAATTATGAGGTAATTAGTGATCTTTGTAGATTTAAACCCATCTCATTCAGTTTCACAGTCTGTGAAGTTATTTGTCATTTATTCGGTTCTTGACTTACCTCTTAGATAACTGAGATACGCATACTGATTGGTCACTAAGGTGTGATCAATGTCATGTTTGTCGAGTCCTTAGTGCTGATTGAATGCTATTGATCAAGTTGCAATGTGGACACTAGTTTCATTTATTTGATAAACCATGAACTATGATTTTATGTTAAACGGACTAGAAGTAGTCCATATTGACCATTACTAAGTGAACAATCTGTGTAACTAATAAAAGTGTACTTTTAAAGGCATTGCATTTTATTTCTCAAAAAAAGCTGTAATTTAACTTTTCAATAAATAAATGGTTAAACTTTGCACCTTCTTACCTTTAATAAAATGCTTGCCTTAGATTATTACATTTTGATATATACATAATTTATATACACTGACTATCAGAAGACATTATCCCTTTAAACATAGATCAAAATTTTTCATCCTTATAGTTCATACTATAAAAATTACATCATCTTCATAAGTTCCTGATTGAAACTATAGATTCTATGTTTAACTTACTATATTTAGAAAGTGCATAATATATTTTCCTGTCCATTTAGATAAAATATACCATAAATATATAAACAAGTATTCAATGTTTTTTTCCCTTTCATATCTGTATATACAATAAAACGTGTTCATTGTGCAAATAATATTTAATGAATACTTTATTCATTCCATAAAATTAACAGTTGAATTCATGAGTCGACCACCATTGAAAATGTGGAAGTACTGGACGGCCACTTCATCCTAGTATGGAACTCCTCAGTAGTGCACAACCACGATCTCACACTCATGACTCAAACTCAAGACCTTCGGTCTCTCGCGTGAATGCTTAAACACCAGACCACTAAACCGGTATCCAACGCTGTTGATGTTTAACTTTCATCTATCCATGATCTTGCACAACCCTTCATCCATTGTCTGAGATGGATTGCTATCTCACACCCGACACGGAGTGGACTTCACTTCTTACTAGGACTCCAAGAAATCTATCCATGATAGTTATCAGTATAGGGTTATGGATGCGCACTGATGAGGAGTCCCATACTAGGACGAGACGGCAGTCTAGCGTTTCCAGATTTTCAATGGTGGTCTAGCTTAGATTGACAAATGAATTCAAAAGTTATAATCTCCAAAGACCCACATGCTGATAATAGAATTAAGAAACAACAAATTTCATTTATCAATGTTAATATTATTTATTAGGCATATGAATCTTACGTGTTCACAGATAATTTATATATATATGAACCTTTAATTCATTTTATACACATGGTTAAAAGAAAATAATTTTGGTAAAATGTAATCAAAATGCATAAAATTGTCAGTTTTTACATTTTCATTGATTTTGGGAAAAGATATTTGATAGTCTGTTTGTAGTTGTTCGATTTGAATTTGAAATTAAAAAAACACACATTTATTTATCATTTATATGACCCTTTTTTAGTCCATTCACGTTTCGAAATTTTCCCAGTAATTGAATTCAAACGACTGAAATGAGAAAAAAAGGTATACACTCTATACATTTAATAAAACTGAAAAGATAGTTGGTCGTTACGGGAGGTAATTATTCATAATTATGATAAATATATTGCAGATTGTCAGTTGATAAGGGTTGATAGGAGATTAATAATCATGATTTTATATTGAAATTCAGTTGAAAAAAACCCCAGGTAATATGAATATATTCTCTCTGTCCTTAACCCATTTATATTTACATTTCATAATTTAAATGAAATTATAGATGATTGAAATACTCGAAGTGCATAAACAGTGAACAACTATTTTGGTCTTTGTTCATCAACAGTAACTACAAAGAGCATCGAACTCTAGTTTTTCATTTCTTATGCTAGGTATGATATCACATTTCCGAATTTCATCAACTCGTGAACAACGACAAATTTACAACAAATATAGTCACTTGTCATCACTAAAGTTATTTGTTAGATATCCGAATTTATGGAGGCTGATTTCACAGACTTAAGTTCATTTCTTTGAAATAACAATAATAAAACTGATCGGAATGTAATTAAATCTTCATAGGTTCAAAAGCTTCGATATGAATTTTCTGATAAATTAGCGAGTTAGCCCAACTGATATCATGTATTTTTATTTGGGTATTTCGTAAAATCTGTGATTAAATAATTGATTGACATTTTTTCAGATCGTTCACTTTTTTATTCCTTATGTGCATGTTGATGTATTTCATTTTGAGATGAAATGTAGATCTGAAGCTGATTGTGATGGTTTTTAAAGATTTATTAACTTCCTTGATCCGACTGCCCGTTAACAGATAGCAGAGAATTCGTCTTGATCTAGTTTCAGGCCTTGACACGACCGGTTTTCTAGTTAGACCTTGAGGCTAGTAATGCTAGTAATGATAGTAGCGAGTAAACAGCTTGGAGGGCAGAGTGACGAAACTACCCTAATATCTGATTGGTTGGCAAGTGAGAGAGAATGAAAACAAACTTATCGGTGCAGTACTTGATTTATTCCTAATTGGAATTAATCATCGGGGCCTACAAGTCTAATCCATAATGAATTATTCTAGATATGAAATACTGAAGAGGTGATAAGTTCATGGTGAAAGTTTCCAATGCAACAAAGTTATACATTAATCGGTGCTAACTGTTTAAACAGTGTAGCTTGGTGACAGAGATTCAATTCAAACACAGAACTCTAGTTCTTTCAAGATTCCAGGTATACATTTCTGATGGGTGATTATTAGTACCGTTGAGGACGTTTGATCCCCAGAACTCACTTGGAAAAGGTCCTAATCTTGAAATTTTATTTCGAAAATTTGAATTCTATGTTTTCGCGCCAATAGATGCTTAGTTGACCTACAGCTTACATTTCCCACTCGGATATCCGTGACTGTCGTTGGTTGACGGATTTTTTGAATACGATATTTTGTGGCTATCCTAAGGGCGTTTCTATTATTGTATAAATAAGCTTGATTTGTGTGCTTAGTGACCTCGTATTTCCTGGGTGCTCGTAGAATACATTCTCTACGTTTCATCAAGACTTCTTGATTTGGTTATCAGGGCTGGGGACAACGGATTAGAATAGCGTGTCATGTCACTGTGTCATTGATGTTCGCTCCGATTACCAAGTAAGGTGAACTCGTAATAGCATCAAGCATATCAAGTATAAAGCCTGGATCTAATGTTTTCTCCCAATCAGCTTGAATTGCTTAAAATGTGGAGAACAGTTTAACAGCGAAGTAATTTAGCAACTGTGATATTATTATCCATAAGACTTGAGTTTTTTACTTGACGTAACTAGTGAATCCATTATATGTTCTACTCTATTTGGCAAGCTAAATAAATTCTAAAACAGCACCTCAAACGCATGTACTGTTAATTCATCATAATATCAAATGAATGTGAATGACGTTTTAGGAAGATCTGAACTGAAATTTCGCTCTTCTTAGTACTTAGTGGCTAGGAAGGACTCAGTCAAACAATTCAAAATCGTATCACTCAATGTGAAAGCTAGGGATCGCTCTTTTTTGCATAAAGACTAACCTGTGGTAGGGCTGAATATTTACATCAGTGAGTCATTTGATTCTGGGAACTGTTCTATTGTCAAGATTTTATTGATGATCATATGTTATCGACCTACGTCTCAATTTCATCACTAGTTATATATATATATATATATATATATATACCCTTTATCACGTCAATCAAGGAATTAACTAACTTCTCTCTCATACATGAATATTAGTTTCGAATATGTTAAGCTTGATTTACACAAATTAATTTATATTATCCTTTGTTAAATAATTAAATCTTGTGCAAATAACCAAATATGTATTGATTTTTTCTGTTTCCTGATGTTTTATTCAATTTGTATCCCTTTTTAAATCCAATAATAAATTAAATCGATATTATGTTTGCAGGAATAGAAATATACGTTTTTTTAGATTTTATAGAGGGTATGATTATGATGTACTAATCTGTTAACAATCTTTGTAACTATGAAATATGAATCAATAATTAACAATACGGTTAACACACATTTAGTAAAGGATCTTCTTTAAAGGGGTGTTAAGTGTATTTAAAAGTACTAAAAATCATGATTTTCTTACGAAAATAAGACAGTTTCCTATCTATCTTAGTGTCTTTAAGCTGACTTTCATGATATTATCAACCCTAGCATATTAAAAACAACAGTTTTTTAATTTAGACTACGATAATATTTATCAAAAACTATACATGGAAATGAAGCTTGATCAAAACCTTGATTGTCTAACATGATTTGCATAACCAAGTTAACCATTAATAATTGTAATAATTATTGACTAGCAAGTTTTCGAAATTTTAATATGTTGACCATCTTGTTATATTTTCTAAGACAATCATAAATGTGTACTTAAGGACATGAAGAATGAGTATAAATATGAATAATATAATCATAGATTGAATAAGAATGTGAAGTAATCAGTAACTTAATGAAAGATGTAGACAGTTCGATTAATAAAACAAAAATATTGCTGACTGAAAATCATTCATGAATACAAATTGTGTTAGCCAATTTCTTCCATATCATTAACTTTCTTTTAAGAATTCAGGTATGTAAAGAAATAATCTCATTATTGGATCAGTTTCTTCATAATTGAAGTTACACTAATAGTCGACTAATGTTCTTCAAATTGCGATTTCAACCATTCTAAGCAAATAGTTTTGAAATAAGTTATTCATATGTATACATCGTTCTATATATATATATATATATGATAAGTAAATGAATATAAACTAATCTATAAACTGATGTGTATTCAATGTGAGTTCAATACACTTATCCTCTGATTTATATGGATCTATACACATTCCAATAAATTCACTTTGATAATTTGATATACAGTACAATACGTGTGGCGCATATATATCTGGTGCCCCCTTACACCAATATTTATGTGCTTAAATAAATAAATAAAATAACTACTATATACAGTCACTTGACTTGATAAATGTGATCACAGTTTGTTTTAATGGTTTTTATTTTAATAAACAGTTATTAGAAACATTATTTAGAATTGATGAATGGTGGCAATAAATGACCTACTAAAAAGTCATATGAAGTATCATGTTTAGTATAAATAGATTTCATAAAGTGCCATACTAACAGAATTCAAGTAGCTAGGTAGATAACGCGATTGCGTTTGAAGAGAACAGTACTAGGTTCGAGTCTCAGAGTGAATATCAACTCCAAGATGCAGGTACATCCAGCTGACGCGTGTCACATAGGACGAAATGCGCGTCTTTGATTCCACTGCTAGCCACTATCCATCTCTTCTTATTATGCTTGTCAATTAAGGCTATATCGAGGCAATACGCACACGATGCACATATGGACAATAAGAGACTGATCAATCGCAGTGCTAAACATCAATGAGAAGATTCGAACAAACAATACCAAGGGAATTAGGAAGTACAGTTTAAAATTAAATTGCTATTATCATCAAAATATATTGTAGTTTAACATTAAGCCGGCCTTGAATATTATCATTTTAGCAAAAAACCAACTTTGGACAATGACTATTAACAAGTGTTATTTGTCATGAAGTAAGTCAACCTGTGAAGAATAATAAATATTTCGGTCTACTGAAACATCTGAAAAACTTTGTTACAGTAAAGCTAAACTATAGTAAGATTTTAAAATGACCCTTAAAGTAATAATGTACCCTCATGTCTAATGAGTATAAACACTATCCAAATTAAGAATCCGTAGAGCCAAATGTATTTTGTTATTTTACATCATCTGTTAATTTCGTGTGCTTTATAAACGATATTGTTGGTAGACTTTCATTTGAAAGTAAACTGATTTATGTTGGGGTCCGTTTCGAAATCATAAAAACTGTTTTTCCTAAAGTTTTTTATATTTCACAATCCGTTAACTTACTCAAATGTAGACAAAATAAGTTAATTGTTTAATAGCCATTTGAAGTATATGTATGTAAGGGCAATCTATATTACCCTTTAATAGCATGACTTTGTTCATAGTTTTACTTTGAATACGTCTTCACTGATCAGATGTTTGGATGAATTTTGTTTTAACACTAAGCATTTCATTTCGTTTCTCCTTCATAAAATATCATTTTAACTGTATACTTAAACAATTAACTTTTTATCTGTCCTAAGTAATTTGATCATTGAAAACATATTCTACGAAGCTTTTTACCAGGTAAATTGTTAAAATGTAGAATACAATACTGTTGTTAATTATGTACTGCGAAATATATTTTAAAAAATGCTAACAATCTAAGCTTTTCATAAATTAACCCATAGAGAGTAGGTAAAACCCATCTACATCTGAATAAATGTGTTTAGAATATTTTTGAATTATATAACAAAGACCTATCTGTGGAAAGTACCAGAATTTACAGTTCTTTTCAATAAATTACAGACAGAGAAAGCAAGATCAGGACTACCAATTGTTTCATGTTTCATTTAACACTTGAAACTGAAGTCTATCGATGTAATGAACATTGGATGAAAATATTAGTGAACATTTCCATAAATGTTATTCATTAGAAATGTTGAATAGTGACCAGCATTGGAACTTAGTTTGTATTTGCCACCGTATTTGAGATTAGTCAGTTGGAATTACCTGCATTCTAATGCATATGTTCACTTTTAGCTTCAAATATAAGCACTTTGCCCACTGAGTTACTAAATTCACATAAGCGCAAACTACTTCAATGGTTATGAACTTAAGAGCATAAGGATTTCAATTTCCCGATGCACATAATAGGCGCTACCTTTATTAGAATCTATACATCTTGAACGAATCACCCTAATATTAGAGGCGATATAAACAAACTACTCAAGAAGTCCCAAATAAGACAAAACACGCTGGCCATTATCTAATTTCACCAAAATTTATACTTAAAGGCAATATTGAAGGAATCCACTCAAGAAACAAATCTATGAATAATCATTAATTAAACACTGTTTAATTTCAACAACACGGTTAAACCTAAGCTCTATAAATACATAGAAAGATATATTATTATTATCCGAAATGTTTGGATAAAATCCCTATTCATATGCTGATTTTACTACATAGTCAAATTTATTTGGAATTCGATCTACAGCATAGAAATTTTTCAAAAATAGAAAAATCATCTTGTTCTAGTCAAACTTTGTAGTTTTCTTTTATGACAAACAATAATCGTCATTTCAATCAAAGTAACTTGTTATTCTTTTAGTGAAGTGAATTAACTTTCATAACTTTCTTCATTTCTTAACATAACAAACATAATATCAGTTTGTGCTGATTAGTACATGTGACTCTTTACTGACATAAGATAAATAAAAATTTACGTGGATGTTAGGACGATTTTTTTGATTTATTACATACTACTGAATGCTATTTCTTGTCTGATAATTAAGAACTAAGTTCATTGAAAAGAAAAATGGCGAAAAAAGTGATGACATAATTGTTGTGAACATTAATCATTAGTTCTTTGTATAGAAAAAGTGTTTTCAAGATGAAAAGTAATCAACTGTTGAGCGGATAAAACTAATTAGGATTATTTTTGAAAATTTGTAATAAGAATAATTGTTTCTACGAAATTTATCCCATGATATGCGGTGAATTCGGGCAACTGTAATAGTTCTGCCATAACTCTGTAATATTGAAGAGGAATATTGATTATCTGGTACAGAGTACCACTATTCTGGTTAGTTGGTGACTTGTGTATCAATCGATGTCATTGGCATCCTAAAAGTAGAAGAAAACTAGGGAACCGTTGCCATGTCTTTGATGGTGGCTATTTTTTTCAAAACTTGCACAGTAAACTCAGATCATCCTGAATACTATCGAAAGTTATTAGATCTTTAGTTGTAAATGTCTAAGTTTGAATATATATATATATATATATATATATATTGGTTATTTACATCTTCTCATTAATCTTTAGAACTGCAATGGATGAGTCTCTTTATCTAATAATGTATCCTGCGCGAGTTACTTCTATATTGCCATTAATTCATAAGGATTTTTTATGCAAAGCACTTAGGGTCTACATCAGGATTACAACTTAAGTTAAAATGATAACGAATTTCCATGCAAATAATCAAATACCTACAAACTTTGATTGTGAGCAGTCCATGCAATGTATCCTCATTTTTAAGCATTTGAATAAAAACAGTGGTTGCGCACTGCTGATGAGTCCCACAATAGGATGAACTGCCGTTCAGTGCCTTCAGGTTTTCCATGGTGGTCTAGCTTCAATTGACTCATGGTCTCAACTATATAAAAAAAACAGCTTTATTCAAAATACAAATGTGAATCTTCATAATTCTTTGAACATTCATATTATTGGTAACCAATCTGTTTTTCTACAGTACATAAAGCTAATCAAATTCTAGATAATTTGAGAAGGGAATCAAATATATATATATATATATATATATATATATATATATATGAATGTGTTTATACAGTAACTTTGTAAACAATAATTTAAGAAAACATCCGGATTATAAATGAAATACATTAGAGTTAAAAACGAATGACCCTGAATTCAGGAAATAATCATTTTCAAATTATAAAAAAATTTTTTTGTATTCTATTTCTCTCCTTTTGAATAAAAATGATTACTTATTTTATTTTTGATTTGATACAGAAACAAAATAGAAAAACAAGAGAATATAGAAATTCACTTAAAAGTAACGGGAAATAATTCAATCAATTTAGTTGTTTGTAAAAGCAAAATAGGTTAATTTTATGGTTGAAAACTAAATAATTGACTTTAAAAAAAAAACGAAATATGAATATATAGTTCAAACTTTTGTCTATTTGTGTAATTCATTGATCCAGTCTTAAATGTTTAGTGAAATAAGACCATATGAGTAGGATAAGCATTTTTTTTTCCATCAAAACATAGTTTAGGCTATGCAGTTAGTTAGTTGATGAAGTTCGACAGCAAACCGTGGTCTTCGGTTTTACGTTAGCTATCATATGTCCTCAAGGCGTACCTTTAACCGCTACATAGTGGCTCATCAGTTGTTGATATTCCTATCATATAGGATATCCTCGGTAGCGCAAGCAGATCGGTGATAAATTTTGAGACTTTGAAACTGGATGACTCAGGTTCAAAGTCACTAGGTAGAATCAGCTCCATTAAGATAGTAGATGGGGACGAAACCTAGATCCAAAGTTTACAGTCAGTTATTTTTAATCATCTAATATCTAATGATTTTACGAACAGCTTTAAATCACTTGTACTAATAACATCGTCGCAACTAGATTAACAGAACTTTAACAAGATGTTGCTAGTCACTATACAGTGAATTATCATTTACACTGTGTTGTTTGTCACAGTTTGAAAGTTATCCAGTAATTGAGCCAGAGTGAAATTATAAATATCATTTTTATCCAGTTCTTGAAAATTCACTTTCATTCAGTAATCAAACATGTTTAATACTATTCCGGACAACTCAATATCAAACCTGTTTTTATTAAATCGGTTCTTGTTAGAAGATTATTATAAAGTTCTAAAAAGTTACTTAACATAGATACGAATAAAGTGTGTATTGTTTTTTCTCATGGAACTAATATCAACAAAGAAACTTTGAAGTCACCGCTTAACCTAAGTGTAATCAACTTTAATGAACACAAACTCATTTTAAAAAAAAAACAGGTAACAGTCATATTTCAAAATTAATTTACAAATAGGAAATACAATAATTTAACAGTAATAGTAGGTAAATAAATGTTGATCTTTACACAAATGAAATACGAACAAATTTTTCTCATGATAACACTCGTTTTTCATGGTTTAAAGGTAAAATATAGGGTTGATTGGTTTGATGAATTATCTGTTCTCATCCTTCGTCTATTCAGATTGTATACAACGATTAGTGTAATCATTTAATACCGTGTAACAATCGGACAAAGAGAGTCGTTTATTATTGTGTTTTTTTAATAAACGTCCGTGTGAAGTATAGGATATTAGCAATAATACTCATTTTTTTGCGATTTCTGACGTTGGTAATGTATTTTTCGAAGGGTTTGAATAACCATTAAATTCTTTGATTTCAGTATCAAATCCAGTTCATCTAAAAAACTGTAAATATTTAGAAGTATTTCTATCGCTAATAATTATTTCATTTTATTATCATTTTATGATTAGATTTTTTGGGACGTTTATCTGGGTATGTACCATCCTTTTTTATCCAGTACTATATGTGAGGGATTCTGAATTTACAATACACCCTAAAATGTTTCTCATTCATTTTCATAACACTGAAAAAAGGTATATAGATCCAAATGTTGTTACGTGTTTCCAGGTAGCTGATGAAAAGCTGTGATTCTAGCTTTCGAGCTATGTTGTACTTGTCGCTAAAGCGTATCTACGAGGTTGAGGAATTCGATGTACTATGTGGTTTGTAAACTTGTATCACTCAGGTTCATAGTTTGAGACCTAACCACTGAGCTGTTTGAGCTACGACTGATTTACTATAAAACTGAATCACATGTACTCGATTGATCACATAAAATTTAAGAATAATTAAATTAGTTTCAAGAATTAATCATTACTGTATGGCTTCAACCACAAGGATTTTAGGACAGCTCTATCTTTGTAATTTCATTCATCACATAATTTATATGGCTTGTTTTGTAAGACTAAGAGAAAAGTATTAGAGAAATAGGTGATTTGTTTTTAGATAAAATAGGACATACTAACGTTTTTTAAGATTTCAGATAGATGTCTGTGGCCACATTCATAATGAAGTTAACAGATAGATTAACAACATATTTTAAGATCACATCCAACGCACACTGTCAAGAAATGGAATAAAGAGAAACTCTATCGAGAATAAGTAACTTTACAGAATTTAGAACGAAACAAATTATTGTTTAAGGTAGTAAATTATACGGAAAACTTTGGCAAACTGTCGGAAGATCAGGAAGAATCTGGAGTAAAATGTACAGAGGAATAAATTCAATCTGATACGGTTGTCATAACGCAGCTATCAATAGCACGTGATTCATGTAGCCCTAAAAGAGTACTCTGATCTTTTGTTTCTTGGTCTAAATCAAGACAGTCTGAAATTTAGAGAGATTAAATTCAAGACATTAAAATAGACTATTGTTTAATGTATGATAAGAAATAAGGAACTTGGTTTAAGCTTACCAGAGCAATCAGCAGACATATTTTTCATTACAGGTAATAGCTTCCTTTTTTTCACATATCCAGTAGAAATTTTGACGAAAGCTATCTGTCAAAATTATTTAATAATGAGGAGCACAGAACATCACTAAATAACTGAAATATAGTTAGGAGTACTACCAAGCTCTAAACATTGTGATTAATTCATTTCATTGGAACGTGTTCTTATATTATTCTTATTAAAAACTGGGTTACAAATTTCCCTCAAAATTGAAACGAATAAAGAAGGAAAAGCGTCTGATCATCGACATAAAAAACAATTGTATGACGCACAGATATATGACTAGGTTTCAACGCTAACCCACTCGACAACTGTAAACTCTTTTAATGGTTTTCACGCTAAGAAATGTTTACAAGTTAATGACGCTTGAAAAGATACTATATTTAGGAGTTCGCTTTCATGGTTTGTAAAGGAACGTAGCCTTCAAATGAAGTACTATCCTTCCCGCCCAAACATGTGATTTTCTATCTTTAACATTTTATGTGTTGGATAGGTTAATTGATTTCATCCCGTGAAACGTTTTCTTTTGGGATAACAAATAGGAAAGAGTAATTTATGATAACATTTAGTCAAATACGCTGTGATTCAAAATGAATTATTCTCAAACAAAAACAATTGTGTTGATTGA
The DNA here is from genome assembly GCF_000237925.1 of Schistosoma mansoni. Classification (NCBI taxonomy): domain Eukaryota; kingdom Metazoa; phylum Platyhelminthes; class Trematoda; order Strigeidida; family Schistosomatidae; genus Schistosoma; species Schistosoma mansoni. Next base: position 6,499,655 of record NC_031502.1, on the reverse strand, counting down.
AACAAAATTTTCAGGTATATGATGTCATCTCTTGTATGATTCCTATATCTGATTTTAATTTCTTTGATAAAACAAAGGGTACTTTCGACGTATGCTATTATTTTTGAGCAAGACACGAATGGTAAAACTATATGACGTGATTTGGAAGTCTTTTTTCAGTGACTTGATTCCTGAAGTTAACAATAAACCTGATATTGTGTTTGCCAGAAAAGTATGTCCTTCGTTATATTGTTTCATTACGTCACATAGTTTTGGGAACATGATTTACAATTTCAATGACTAAAGATTTTAAATGACGATGAAGCAATAAACAACAATAAAGTATGACACTGTTACCTAAGTTAATAGCAAAATTATTGAGAGAAGCCGGAAATTACATTTTCTCAAACAACAGTTTTAAAACTATTCTATTGACTCAGTAAATCTATTAAATTCTCCTTTATAATTACATCAAATGGATTAAGTGATCGATTAAAATCATTTTTTTAATGGAGAAACATAAACTGACAGTAACAAGTGCTTTTTTTGTCTTTTGTACAACTTGTTATTTGTTGAAAGAAAAGAATTGCAGAGGGTACTAACGAAGTGTGTTTTGGACTTTTATAGAACTCAATGACAGAATGTGGGTACACACATATGTATATACATCATCAGCTTACTGAATTTATTGTATAAAACGAATATAAAAGAATTTTATTGCAAATCAATATTTTGAGGATTAGAAATAATTAAATGTCACGAGGAAACGCGAAGTTATTTCCACTTTTGTTATAGTTTTTTGTTTGAATTACAGTTAAGTGGTGTGAAAAACGTTTTATTTTTTCTTAAATATTTTGATGATAATTTGCGGTTTCCACTCAAAGTATTGAAATATTACAGTCTGGTAAATGTCATTAACTAAAAAGATCGTGGCATAATATCGAGAATTGATTGAAGTTGAATGTATACACTATTAGATGAAACCTAATGGAGGTTAAGGGTTTTTGTGTCAGACCAATGGTTTTAGGTTCCATTACCAGTGGCCAAGTGATGGAATATCTTTCTAGTGCTTCCAGGTTTTTGATGTTTGTCTATGAATTATAAAAATAAATGCTAGACATTTTGATTTTTTAAAATTTCTAATTGCAAATATTTTCTACTATGCAGCTACATATTTTTGTAAATTAAAATGTAGATTTCATTCATCAAGCGCTTTGACTAGACTGTAATTCATGATCTAATCAATCGGATTCCAGATGGTCTCTTGAACTTTAAAAAAATTCATTCATCACTACCACAAATATAATTCTTGCATTGTAGCTGACACTTGTTCGTTGTGAGAGTACTAACTATAATTCTTAGATTTAATTTTTAACTATAAATTCTAGCTCTAATTCGTTAAACAGCTTTATGACCCTAATAGGAATCTGATTAGTGTTTCAAACTCCTCAAGGCCACTTTTGCATAGCTCACATGTCATCCATAATTTGTAATCTCTTCACCATAATACTGCAAATCTACACTTACTGTAGGGGGTTTATAGAGACTGTAAAATTCTATAAATTACATTGAGGAGTGTCATACTAGGTCAAAAGAACTTTCCACAGTTTGCGGGTTCTAAAAGGAATTCTACTTTTTTATTTAATTCATCTATTCTAACTAATGAGCGGAATGTTTTCTTTCCTCTACGATTTCACTGGTATGATTTTGTCATGTAGCAAAGTGGGACGGTAGTCAATAATAGATATTTTGATGGTGCTTTGTAACGTTAGACGCTGAAGATGCTGTCCATAATGACAATAAAGGCTAAATAATTGAGGCATCTAGCAAAAAGATCCCAACACTAACAAAGCCATCCATCTGAGCTACAAATCTCCATAATTTCAGTAAGATATATTCATAAAATAATCATATGAAATAAATTTATCATAGCTTAATAATTTTGATTATCAACTTGCAGATTCCTTTCAACATAAGTATGATATGCCTTTAAATTCACTTCTTTGAAGAAGTACGGTAAAGAGAAAGTTTAAGTGTACTGATTATGCTTAGCAACTGTAAATTAGTATACACTATTTAAATTTTAATAAGTTGTGGATAAACAAAACAGATCACTATATGATAAACAGTAAGCTGTAAATATATTTTCTGTAGATCTCTTAGTGTATTATAATGTAAAATAGGGAGACCGATTCAGATTAAACTGTTGTTAATAAAACTATATGTACGTATATGGGAAAAATTTGTATTTTTTTTAACTTTAAAAGATATGTAGGGTGTATAAATATTAGGAGTTTAGAAGTTTACAGGAATTCCCGAACATTCGTGCCTAATAGGTGTATATGTACTATCTAGAGGATTGATGCTTTCTAGGTGATTCGAACCCGATACGACCTTTTTCATAGCATAAAATATTACTGCTGAGCTACTCAGGTAGTGAGTGAACTACCATGGGACTTAGATCTTTACGGTTTACTGAACGTTCTGCTACAACTACAGTTATACCCTGCTGGCCATTTGTCAGTACATATAGAACTATTTTATCCAACTGTACGTGTCAGTGGCAAACAAATTTACTGAAACAAAAGTTAGAATTTTCATCCTTGAGTTTTTCCATATCAATTGAAGTCTGATATGATTCCGGATAACTTCATCCTGTCAATCAAACCATAATCAAAAGCTTCTAATTTTGGTAAATTCGACACAAAGTTCTTGTAAGTTCTCTTATGAGTGACTAAATCATCAGGCTGACAGCATGAAATACTTAATTATATACCCATATATGAGAAGATTTATCTATCATCTAAGCATTGAATTAAATACAAGTATACACCATTAGCTAATTATTGAAAACAGTCAGAGTCTGAGAGACTCCCTGAGAGAAGTAATATACATATATAGTTTGTTCACTTTAATTTCGGAAAACATCAAACCACAAAAATAACTTTCAATAAAACTAACTCATTTATATTACTATACTAAATTGAAAATAAGAGTTTAACTTATCATTTATGTTTTTACTGTGCACAAATGCGTTTATCATTAAAACAGATTTCAGGAAAAAAAATGTTTATTTATTAGATGAAAATAAAAAAACTCATTCGAGAAACTTTTAAATATAACCAAAAAACAAACAAACTAACAAACAAACAAACGGGTAGTAACATTAATCATATACAATCTCAGAGTAAGTAAAAACAATAAAAATGACAATAAAAATTGAACATTGATCAGATTAAAATTATTTTCATAATTAGTAGAAATATATAATCATGAAAACTAGTTCCCAGTTTGTTTTGTTTTTTTAAACTATAAATTAAGTAAATCAATGTATAATGGATGGAGTTTTTTTTTTAAAGGAAAGCATTAGTTGATTTTACTGTTCCAAATTTTTATTTTTAAAAATAAGTCGGCACATTTATCATTAAATGAACAGCCCATTTTTAATTTTGCCAATTAAGTACATTATATATATATTTGATATTAGATTGCGCGTAAAAAATAATGATAATATCTTTGATTATGAAACTTGGATTAAGTCCTACAATGAACATAGATTCCTTCGAAGATTAGAAATACTAATAGCTGACTTGTTACTTAAATCGGGAGCTTCTTAACTGCTCACAAATATATGAGATAAATTTAAAAGAGTTTTGGCCGTGAACAGCTGGTTTTTACACATGAATACACAATTACTAGATACTTTTCAATTATATGAAAATTAAGTAGGTTGAGTATTCGGAACTAAAGATGGCTGCTGGTGAAATTCATTCATCTAAAACTCAAATACACTGATATCTTAACAAGTGGAAATGCGAAACAATTAAATCAATCATATTAGTGTTTTGCAATGACCGTATAACTATAAACGTGAAGGATGGGGTAGCAAATAAAAAGATATGACTACATATACATATTTAAAATTAGTAGTTGAGTAAAAATATTTAATTACATAATAGTCACATTTGAAATGTTCAAGTCATTTTCTTACGAAATCATACCATATATTCTGATTACTCATTGAACTTCTACCTTGGGAGTGAAATCTATGACCTAACAACAGATTTGTGTTGTGTTATCTTAAATAAGCTTATTTTTAAAATATTAGTACTGCGAACTAATTACAGTTACAATAATTTATATTAAAAAAAAGTATATGAAGTTTACTAAACTTTTCTTGGCATTGCTAACATCTTTCTTGGAATATGAGCTCCTTGAGTGAGTATGTCGTTATATATTGAATAAAGTCACAAGTCCGCTAAAGTTTTCGTGTTTTTTCTGAACAATTTATCAGTTATTTGTCTGCCTTCATTCTAAGTAAAATGATATTTAAGTCTTGAGTTCGATTGATAGCCAATATGCAAAATAATATCAACATACAATTAGAGAGAATGTTCTTACAACGACTCAAATATCTCAAATACCTGAGTAAACTGATCCGATTTAGTCCTGAATATGAGCAGCAGTGTCTTGAGCAAACTTCTTACACTTACATAAATCAAATTCCATTTGAAATCAGTATCTCTTAGTAAATTCAAGCTTATTGCTGAAATGCTGTTTGCAATCATGAGGAAGAAAATCTATATCTTACCAAAATTTTATAATCATTCCGTTTTGGTCCAAAATAATGAACATTTTTCTACTTAGCATTTAAACAATAAATTTCATTAAAACCACCATTCCTAATTACATCACCATAGGTGTTCGATAATCATTCTCTAAGCTCATATGATTGATATTATTTCAATTATTATCTTATCTTATTCACATTAAAAGTCAAAAATCAAAAACGGTCTTTTTCGGATTAATCGTTTAAATACAGTTAGTTTCATTTAAGTCAAGAAACAACGTTTATCATTTAATGTTACGTTATAATTACTAGGTTGGATTAGTGGAAATATTTGGAATAATTTGAGATAAACTTGAATCAATAACTAAAAGCCTCTTGTGGAATGGATAAAATCAGCTAGCAATTAACACTGTTTCGTTCTAGTTTGATTTAAGTAAGCATTATGCTATAAAACGCATACTGAAGTGGATTAATAATGAAATTACTAAAAACAACTGTTCGTTGAAACATTTCTTGTTTCTGAAAATCTCTAATTTCAGTTGCATGCAGCCTATTTATTCACAATCTCTGAAATTTTAAGATAAATAGTACTAAAATAATGACTGGCAATCAGTTCCCAAATCTGTTAAGTCGATAGAATGATGCTCTAACTTTGTTTTTTCTGCCGACCAATTATTGTAAACTTTACACTATATTCATACTAAATGTCTATTGACCATTTCATAAAAATAATGAGGTTACTTTTTATTCAGTATAGACCTGTTAAGCATATAGCTTCCTGGTTTTACGGTATTTGTCAGATAGTCGTTGTTTTCGAAAGAGATGTCAACAAGCCGACGATATGTGTTGTGGAGTGAATACATTTGAAGGCAAGTATCTGAACAAATTTGAATTTTACCACAATAACTATATGGAATCTAATTTAGTCTACTGCAAAAATAAGGCATTGATTTTGTTTTCAAATAATGGTCCTCAGGGCTTTTCATATCTAGACTAAACGAATTATACGACTATTGAAGGAAAAAAGATTGTAATTATAGCCTTTCAATGAAGTGATATTGGAGGTTTCTGAACGATAGTCTACTTGATAGGTTACATATGTAGATGTCATTGAGCGCGTCCAAAGCTTTCAGCTTAGAAAATTGAAAGTTTTCATGAGATATCTGTGAAATAATTGTTGAAAAGGATTTGCTTGCTTCACAGAAATTAAAGATTTTCAAAAGAAAGTTTTCTCTTAGATTTTATGTACGAAAATATCTTCCTTTCACTTATAGAATTGGCCAGTTACTCTTTTAGCTATATAATACTACCAAGTTTTTTGAAACTTTATTTTTTCAGCACCTTGCACAAAATCTGTGTTCAAATTTGACTTCAACTCAAAGTAAACATTACTTTTCAGTCACAGTAGTTTCCATATTTCATTAACATTTTGATTTGTTCGGTAGAAAACCTTAAGTATTAACAAATTTTATCAGTTTGTCTCTATTTTAAATCCCCAACTATAATTGATTTCAACCGTTTATTTATTTGTCTTACAGATATAACATCACAACCGTATTTGATTCTGTTCCGACTGGCAATCTAACACCAGATAGTAAGTAAACGTGATTTTCTGTATATTTTTTTATCACGTTATAGCAAATAGAGCCACAAAAAAGACTTATCCAGTGTTAAGATTGAATTAAAAAGGATTATAGTATAGGAATGAACCCAAAGCGACTGTTACGAATTTCAGCAAATTGCTAGTTGTTTTATCTGTAAGTAGGATAAAACATGGATATATAAGTTGATTTGTACAAATATAGATTATCTATCTTCTGAAACATTTCTAAGGATGCAGATGGATTTCTATGAGCCTCCACACTGTTGCAACTACAGATTTACGATTATGTATTAAGGATTAAGTATTTAGGGCTGTTATTTAAGGAAAGGGTTGGCTTACGTTCTATATACACTTTGCTTAGGATCAATTGACCATTTGATGCATATAATGTTGTCGATTGTATTCTACGATAGCAAAAAGTAATTTTGTGTCATCATTTCACAAAACGTCTGGCAAGCAAACAAAAATATATTTTCACTGGTTGTTTGATGTTATATTAGATAAAAGTTATGTATTTCAGACTTAAGTGGGTAAACGTACAAATCAACTTGATTTTGACTGGTTCATCCTAATACTATATATACCTCTATTCAAAAAAAGAAAAAAAGAAAAAAAGTGTGAAATATATAATTAAAATGATTTAATTAAGATGTGCTATTTAATAGATTTCAAAAATTTAAATTTAAAAAAACAATAACCACAGATAATCATTTGAAATATTAATCTATATTTTCAATAATAATAAATCAATTTATATCAGTGTGTATTTTTAAATCATTTGAAATATCGATCAATTCATAGGCCCTTTAAATCAATTACTTGAATTTGATTGGTTGATTTTTTATCGGATGTTATAAAATAAATATATTGTTATATATTTGGAATTACTCTATTGCGTCTTTAAAAAGTACATTTTCAAAACAAATAAAACAATATGATCATAAGGATTAGCAACAAAAAAATAAATAAATAAAAAAAAATTGAAGAAATACAAAGTAAATAACAACGAGGAACAATGATATTCCGTTCTATTATGATTTATATCTACTAAATATCCATTTAAAACTTTGAATATAAATATTATTGTTTGTATTTACATGAATTCATAAATTATTGAAGGGAATACAAATAAACATATCTATATATGTATACAACTAAAGCTTATCGTCAAAGGGATTATTAATAATAATTTGATTAGGATAAATGTTAGTAATTTACAAAACACATTAAAACATAGATCGAAAAAATGAGGCGAAATAAAATGACGTATTTAAATATGTGGCTAGAGAAAAAAACAATAAAAGGGGAGCTTTAAAAGTATACAAAAATTGGAAAGGAAAAGTGATAACCTTGCTCCCTAGCTATGTGTAACATGTTTACTATATGTATATATATACATATGAGCAAACACATCTAAGTTTATTTATTTGTATTTTACATGGATTTTAAATAGGAAACTGTTTTCTGATAAATAAAAGAATAATATTAACAAAGGGTATCGAAAGCACCAGGAAAAAAAAATAATTTTTGAGTTTTTTTTTAAAATAGAAAACTGCTAGTAATTAAATTAAGTCACGCAAACACACATAGCGTTATTTCTGTGACTTTTTAAAAACATAAACAAAGTAGAATAAAAATGTTTGAAACTATTTCATTCACTAATTCATGTACATGTTTATTTTTAATAGTAAAATCAGATTAGTTAAAATGGAATGATTAAAAGCCTATTATATATGTACATTGCATAAATTTGTGTTCGCGCTTTTGATCTGTCAAGTGATCTTGTTAGAAAACCGGAATGTTTTTTTCACAACAAGATAAAAGCGTAGTTTCTATGGTTAAATGTGAAGAAGCCAGCAGTGAACACTCTCAACCAAATTACAGATCAGATTAAAAATCTGTACCTTCTGGTCAACACTTCAAACCTGAAAACAATTAAGGGCATCATGTCATTATCGTCTTCTATTATTGACGGTGTCATTGTTGAAGACAATATAACTGAGCTTTTCTAGTCATGTGTTCTTATCAAAAAATTCATCGAAATTCGATTTCAAGCTTTTATGCTTCTATCGTATATTGACAACTAAAGATGAGGTAAAGGAAAAAGGGACTATTTAAGTAAAATAGGATGGGTTAGAAGTAATGATGTGCATCGCGTTGTGTACATTTACTATATAGAAAATATTCACTTTACTAAAAATGAAGTTTAAGGGACACTTTTCGGGCTATTGAATAGTGTTATGTAAGTTAAACAAACGTTGAAAACCTGAAAGTACCTGACGTGTTATGTCCTATGTCTCGTTAAATATCACTTGACCAAATCAGCAATAAGAATAACGATTTCTATAACCTTGTCTCTGTGCTAAAACGATTACACGTCAACCAGCACTAGCAGCCTTGACACAACCAGTAGTCCTCAATGGTCCTCGGAATAGTGACTACTCACCTAACCCATCCCTTTCAGTCCAGAAAACAAATATCAATCTTCGTTGTGTGAATCGTATAATTCAGACATACGTTGTTTATATACAAGAAGAGCAGACTGT
>NC_031502.1:6445832-6490757 GCF_000237925.1 Schistosoma mansoni | reverse complement strand
TAAATGTTGTGTAACTTACAAAAATAAGATCCGATGATCATTTGAAGAGAAACAATAATTCTAGCAAGTAGAAACCATTTCCATGAACGGAAATTACAAACGATAAGTAAGGAACTCAATGGAATAGCGACTGCATGGCAAATAAAATTACTCAACGTCAAATGGAAATGTAGTTGATTGGTATCTTTCATCTACAATACAATAATTATAATTTATTGGTTACTAGTAAAGAAGATTATAAAATAATTACTGTCACATAAGAGGAAACAATCGCTGATTGAGAATCCTATTTTAGTCATAGTTTAATTCTCAACTGTCTATTCAATGAAAATACTTCGTGACTTTAATGTTCATCTGTGATCATGATATGTCTTGCTAATTGAACGCTATACTCCTATGATCCTAAATGTGACTTATCACTTTCGTGAAGATTCTGGCAAAATTTCTGGTGAACGCAGACTGGATAAAATTCTTCTTAATGTTTACTGAACCTTTCTTGTCCTTTGAGAGGAGTTCGCAGGATCACCCCAACAGATCATGTTCTGTCTGAAGGTAGTAAATAATACTTAGAAACAATAAACATAAATTCTTGACAATATGAATTTAAGACAAGTTAGGAATTTACTTCACTGTGTAAAACACAAAAGTGTAAATCTCTTTTCACTAACTAATGACGAGACAAGATATCATCGCCATTCCATAAACTATGTCAGTAAATAACTATCATTATAATTTACAAACATGTTCAAGCATATTATATAAGCATAGCACAGTCAATAATATGAGATCAAGCCGAAAGTATCTGTGACTACAGGAGACTGCAAATAATAGATAGGGATAGATTAGGAATAGTTAATCATATAATAATAGCTAATAGGTCAAATGGAAGCTTATGATAAAAGGAATGTGACGATTTATGTAATCTAGTTACTTAACAGTAATCCAGCAAGAATATATGTAATGATAGTCCATGAGTAATTCCTGGCAGTGACCATTCATTCATTCTTCTTCCAGATATTACAGAATGGCCGTAGATTAGTTAAAGTTAGACATTAACACTGTTAGATGCCGGCCCAGTGGTCTAAAGTTTAAGCGTCTGCGCAAAACCAAAGATCCTGGGTTCGAGTCTCGCGTGCGGGACCGTGGACGCGCGTCGCTGGACAGTTTATTACTAAAACAAAGCGGCGATCCAATGCTTCTACGTTTTTAGCAATATCCATAACCATCATTATTATCACCAATAATATAATTTGGTGTAAGAATGTCTTTATAATAGTTACCATCAATTTTATCGCTCCGTCAATCCTAATTATAACAGATGACATATCTTTCTTATGGGTCATGGTCTCTATCATTCTCAATTATTCCTTTGACCTATAAATCGAAGTTTTATCTACATGAAAAGTAACTGAATTTACGATTCATTAGTAAACTAAACGACTTCGTACTAGTTACACAAGAAATTAAATTTACAAAGTGTATCATTTGTTTGTCTGGATGTGTGTACGTAGAAGATTGGAAGCAGACGAAATAAAAACATAAATTCACCTAGGCTTTCATAGTGTTTGTTCTTCCTGCTTTGCATATAGTTATATTATTCTAAACTGACTTTCATAGGTTGTTGTCATACAATTTCAGCGAATCCATGATATTTATTGTTCCTTTACACTCTATTAAAAAATCTACTTAAATCAAAGAAAACTTTCATTAATCGTGAGTTGCTTCTGTACTACACACCGATAATAAACGGTAGATATATATTCTGTTTGGACACCCGAACAGTATTCCGGACCTCACACATATCGAATGATTTACGTGACGCACATATATTTGGTGCAATCTCGCATCAATCTTTGTGTTTAAATAAATAAGTATACCAGCTGTATTAAGTAGCAGTAGAGAAGTGTTTAATTTTATCTCGAATTTCTGAGATGCTACGCCTTAGTGTTAATGTATTCACTGAGACTAGAGTTGACTGGTTTCCTCTTCAAATACCAACTTGCTTACTGACTATTTACAGTCCTGAATAAAAATAGTCGGAACTAAAAACCACTGGGCGCAGTTTCAGTGGTCTAGGGGTTAAGCGTTCGCACGCGAGACCAAAGGTCTTCGGTTTTTGTCCCGTGTGCGAGATGGAGAATGCGTACTGCTGAGGAATTTCATACTAGAGCAAAACCGTCGTCCAGTGCCTCCAGGATTTCAATGTTGGTTTAGCTTAGACTGACTCATGAAACCAAATTTAAACATACTTTGATCCCGACAAAGCCATATTTTGATAAAAACCATTACATCATCTTTGTTAAGAAAGTTAATGGCTGTTTGTACTGACTAGAACTACTGTTCTACAGACATGATGATGGCTATTTTGGTATTGTGTAAAACTGTAATTAGGCACCTTTCAGTAGGCACAAACTATTGTGTTTATTCAGTTCACTGGAGTCTTGTTTACAATACAATCTTCAGAAATATCTCCTTAGAATATTTTCAAACCTCCGTCAATATAAATATATATAGTAACGCTTTTGGTTTATTATTATACTCAAATATTTCATGGTTTATGAATAAAAGGTTAGTTAAAAATGTTACCATGTAGTTTATTAGAATTTACACAAAAGAAAAGTGTTAGTGATTACATTTTATTCCTTAAATCTCGTCAAACTATTTTTACACAAAAAAATAATGGTTGTAATGTTCTGTCTACAGTCTTTTCTTTTCTCCAGTAGTCTGGTTAATAAATTCTACACAAAAGTGAAACCTTTGATCATGACGTAGTTAGTTTTGAACAAGAAATTTATATGTTAATCGCTTTATCTCTTCAAAATCAATTGTTGAAATGTCTTTCTTTCTATTTTCTACAATATTGTCTTTGAAAAGTGTTTTGATTGTAAAAATTGAATTTGTTTGCATGTGATTAACGCTTAAATACACATATTAATATTGTATACTTGCTTTAAAGGAATGGACATAGATGAAACTAAACATTCAAGCGTACCAACGACTAAAAGAGCATGTAAGAACTTATTAGTTTGTTCTTGGTTTATGACAATTTATTCAAATAGTTATTTGGAGATGTTTTTCCATCGAAAACTTAATTACTAATTGTTTGTTTAGTCTCCTTAGTTATTATTGAAGACGTAAACTGTTTGTCTATTGTAGAATTTTTGTTTTGTATCATGATTTGAACTTTCTTACCTTACAGTATTCAGAATGTAAAGCAATTTTACTGACTTTCTTTAGAATTATGGATTGATACTGGATCCCTTTGTAAGTTTAGATGATTTGTGAATCTCGTTGAATTTCATACATTTTCTTGACTTGTTCCGTTGTGTAACAAATTCAGAAGACCATTCGATATCTAAAGTCTAATGTGAAATGTATTAGGAGTAGTATATTTGTTAAGTCGGCTTACAGTAAACTCTATCAGAGCCTCCAGAGACTCATAAAGAGCCCAACCAATCAGCGATTAGTCAGAAGCTATGCTACTAAAATAACGAGGTCCTGATTGGCTGTTTGACATACTGCTACTATGGAAACTCAAGGTCTTTTAATTACTATAAAACCCCTGTTTTTCTGTACATAAATGAACCTTGCAGTAAAGTGTTTCTCTCATACTCGTGTCTTCTTACTGGTGTTCAAGTCGCTGAGTAGTGCTAGCCCTGGGGTTATCGTAATAGCTTAGGATCTGAATAAAGCGTTCAACCTACCAGATATAACAATATTTAATACATAGATAAATGAACGAAAAATATTCTTTTCAGTTAGTTCTCTTCACGTTTTACAATTATATCATCTAGGAAGTGGCCAATCGTAAGGTTAAAATATCGTTTAAAATCACAGCAAATGAATTCCATATTATTTTTAAAATAAAATAAAATGTTCAGTAGCGGATTTTGAAGATTGTTAAACTTCATTGAAATCATGGACCAGTCAAATTTAGACAACCAGTGTTCACTGAAAGCACTAGACAGCCACTTCGTCTTAGTATAGAAGTCGTTAGCAGTGCACGTCCACGTTCCCGCGAGTGTAAATCGAACCACGAACTTTCTACGTTGCGCGCAAATACTCAACCCTTAGATCACTGTTGAGATGAAGAATATGAACGAGTGATTTTAACAAATTTATAGGTCAAATAAAACCATAAGTTTAATTATCAAAATGAATATTGGTAACATTTAGTGAGAGACATAATAATGTAATAACAAATTATGTTAATAGTTATCTTCCTAAATCTATCAGAGTAAGAATACGTAAACGGCTGAAGAAATAGCTATTCGGATCAAGAAGTTGGAAGTTTGCGTTAATAAGAAATTTCTTCAACCGCTTATTTTATTTCGGCCAACTTCTAGTCTAATTAGTTAACAATCATGATGATATGACATAGTTGGAATAGTGTACATCCGACATCCCTCTTTGTATCTTTACAGCTCGAGCTCATTAATACATCTTATTGTCATTATTATTATAACACTTTCAAATATTTCAAGAAATATATTTAGCGCACACTCTTATTTAACAATTCATAAGTAGTTCAGATTACGTAATCGCTGGCCAAACACTATGATTCGTAATTTCATCATTATCTTTCTTACACCATATTAACCATATTTGTTTTGATTATTAATCTTTTCATTTAACGCACAGACTCATTCAAATTAACATTCCATACAGCCATCTCAACGTTAACAATTTTATTTTGCAAATAATCTGGAATTCATGTGCTGTGGTATTAAACGATGTATTTATCTTACCATTGACCACTTTTTAGATGATAAATTTTGATATATAGTTGTAAAACGTGAGGAGAACTGACTGAAAAGAATATTCTCCACTCCTATATGTTTTCTATGTGATGGAAAACTTTTAGCGAACAGTTTATGTCCTATCTTCTAATTTGTCAGACTACATGTATAATGTGTAGCATTTGTGGGAATGAAAACTATGTGCATTTTATGCTGTGTGACGAATGGACTAATTTGAAGATTAGTTTTGCATCACGTATGAAATGTAAATTGATTGGGCGATTAGGTGTGCGGTATTTGGATTGACCTGATAGTCAAATCAATATTTGAACTGTCAACTTAGTTTATGTGTATATAAATTTAGTACAATAAATTAATAAGGCCAACATTTGAAAGAAGAATATTCTTTTCGATAAATTCTCTTCAGCTTCTACAATTATATATCCCAATTAATAATCCGAAAAAATGGCCAGGTTAAAGGCAAAGTACATCGTTTAAAGCATGTAAATTTAAGAATGTCAAATCAAATAGAATAAAATTGTTGATATGAATCCTATAGAATATTAACTTGAATCTGTATATATGTTAAGTGGAAATTTAATATCTGTGATCAGAATAAATATGGGTCAGGTAGGGTAAGAGAGATATGATAGTTCGATTACAATTCGATCAAGTGGAAGACTAAATTGTGTGAAAAATTAGTAATAATCAATGCGAAGTGAATGAATCATGTGTAGGGGAGATTAATAATGATGTTTAACCAATAGTAATAATATTAATACAAAGCAATTAGTCCCTTTGATTTGTGAATAAAGATAAGAGAGACAATTACATTTGACCTCGAAAGGTCGTAAGTACAATAGGTCATCCAATAGCTAAGATTACTATTGAGTCATATCAACATTAACAATTTTATTCTATTTGGTTTGACAACCCTTAATTTACATGCTTTAAACGATGTACTTTGCCTTTAACCTAGCCATTTTTTTCGGATTATTAATTTGGATATATAATTGTAGAACCTGAAGAGAATTTATCGAAAAGAATATTCTTCGTTCAAATATTAGTCTTTTAATATGATGGGGATCTTTAAACGATTAAAATTAATAAGGATACGAATGTGCATATTCACTTAGACTTAAAAAATGTACCTGTATAAATGTTGATTATTGAACCTGTAAACAATTACAAATAAATAATTAGAATAACTTGTCTGGCTTTAAATCTATTTAGACACAAATAAAGATGAATGAATCAGCAACGTTATCATCATAATTTAAAGAGTAACAGAGTAACCATAAATTATTGTAACTTCGATTTTTGTATGATGTAAAGACGTAGGGTGGATTATGAGATTAAACAAGCAAAGTTGGTTTTTAAGGTATGATATGGCCATAAATTTCTTGGTATGAGAGACCTGAATAGTAATTCAGAATAGTAAGTAAATGATGCAAACTTTCAAGATTTCTTGATTCTATGGTTATTTTCATTCAACAACTAACCTTAACATCTGTTAGGATAGCATAAACTGCACAACTAACAACTTTATTAAATATTAATGAATGAGAGTCAGTCTACAAAGTAACAGTATATAAAACACACTACTGATTAGTTTTCGTCTAGTTTTGAGATGAAACAAAGCTGATAGCCTTATGAAATATTGTACTTACATCTTAGTCATTTCCCCGCTTTTTTAATTTGAAATGCCTTCATCCGTGTAGATGTATTGTCGAACCAAAATTTAATATTCATTAAATGCAATTATTATTCATAGGATTTCATAAATTCAAATCAGTAAAAATAATTCGCAGGTTTTCGTTCAATGTAATGATTGTCTTAGAAAATTATTTACTAATGTTCAGAGTGATATTGTACATTGTAAACATAAACACCTTGATATTATTATAAAAAATTGATAATTATGAAATCCTAATAGTTGGATTCATGAATCAATCTAAGCTAAGCCACCATTGGAAACCTGAAAGCAATGGATGGCCGTTTCGCCCCAGTATGGGACTTCTTACTGGTGGTCTAGCTTATATCCACTCATGTATTGAACTGTTAAAACTACGATCTCCACAAACCATCCTCATTATAATTATGAAGTCTATAAATTCTAAAGCATTAAAGCTGCTTAAAAAATGCAGATGTAGACTTCCTGGTTGGGGACTAATCAGTGACTGCCACCAGCAGTTAGAGACGTTAATTTATTTGGCTCAAAATTGGTTATAGTTGTATAGATGCATCAGCATTCAGATTATCTTGAGTTCCAGTATTCCTTCATACATACCTTTCCACTTTGCCTATTCACATTTTTAAGCCTTTTTCATTATCACTGCTACTATTTTATGTCGAATGCCTAATACTATTCAAATTACTAAATTGATCTGGTCCTGTTAATATGGTATGACAATTTGAGATAACGCAGATTTATTCCAAGTTTCATGTTTCATATGGTTCATTGATTGACTGGGTAACAGCTAAACGCTACAATCTAACTTTCAGTAATTTTTTGTCATGCAACATTAACGTACGACGAATATTTCATGGAAACATTTTTTTCACTATATGAAGGAAATTGTAGCTGAATAAAAATGTAATTATCTCGCTTTTAAGGTTTGATAGCTTCAGGCATCACTATTTACTTCCATAGATATTTTTGATATCAAGTGATATACTACCTATCATCTAATAACAAATACATTATAGTCTGAAATGCAAAGTATTACGAACAACCGTTAGTAATATAAGCATTGAAGACCAGGATACATTGAACGGATGCTTTGTTTTCGTAAAGAATTACTCAGCTTTGACCACATATAACCCAACTGGGGTTCGAGGCCAGGACATTGAAATATCATGTTGACTGCTTTATGTTTAGACTACTGAAATGGCATCCAGTGGTTGATATGTCCAATTTTAATAAACTCGCAGTATTACGCAATCATTTTTTACTGTCTTTTGTTTCGTGCTTGACACAGCTGAACTATACTTGGCACGATTACCTCTTAAAATTGGTCGCTATTGAGTATCACACGATTGTTGAATTCTCATAATTTATAACCACAACCTTTTTATTTTTAAATTCCATATAATATTCTTAATAAATATGAGTATTATTTATTTTTCTAATCTGATCAGTTTACAGGGATTATAAACAAACACCTCAACTTTTTATTGAGGTATTTTGTAATCGATATCAATCTTGTGAAATTTTCTTGATGATATTTACATTACCTGAGTAGATATAAGTTTTACGATGGTTTACAATGAGTCAGTTAATTTTCTCAGCAGTATTCATACATATGTTGGGTGCACAATATAGTTGGTTACTGTTCATCAATTTAAAATACGGTTATTTACAAAGAAAATGATACTTTTAAAAGGTTCACCATTCTTTAAAAACTGATTCATTTCTATTTCTCAATCGTAAATGAATGTATGTCTATTCATTTAAACGAATCATGAACTGATGTTAGCTGAGAAACCATTTAAAAATTAGTTGTTGGATATTTGAAGTTGTTTGGATAAACAGTGGATAGAAATTTCGTTGTCTTTGGCATTGTCAGTGAAACCGAATAATAAATATTCCAGTTGTGTTTGCAATCCAATATAAGACTGATTCTGACTTCAGTGATTTTGTGGTGTGTGGCACTGGTGTCGACAGATATGAATAGCACATAACACCAATTGAAAGTGGAATGCCTAGAGTCAGTAGGTTGAGAAATTCGAAGAGAAGAGGACGAAAACAGAGAGCGGTTGATATAGAAACGAAGGAAAAACAAATTATGAGACAATTGATGGATATTTTGCAAATGAAGTATTTATTGTATGGTTCTAGGATTTTACCAAGGTATTCTGTAATATTGTTGTCCCCACTGGTGTTCTCGTTCACAACAATACATAGAGGCTATAAAAGGTTAGCAGTTTGGTTACCTGATGTATAAGCTGCCTATTTAGACAACTGAACAAAGTTTGTTTTGGTTTAACTAATTATAAATGCATATTCCACGTCTAATACACGTACTCCTTGTAGATATTTAACCAAAAAGATGTTGGTCAGAAGACATCGATTTTTTTCCAAAATCACCATTGGGGATAAATAACATTACACACCTAACACTTATGGATAAGTAAAGGAATGTAGATCTATGGAGAAATAACAATAAACAATTCATTGTTTACCTGATTTGGTTTGGTTCTATTGTGTCAGATTTATATTGTTGATGAAGAAAAGGTTGATTAAATTCCAATAAATCAAATTCTATATAGAAAGTCGCATTTAATCAACAGTTTTATGATGATTATTACCAACTGCCTAATACTTAACTACATTCCAAAATTTAGCACATTATGTCGACAAATGTTTGTTTGGAATTTCTTAAGAAATGTTCAATTTTTCTACGCATATAATTTGTGGCTGGATGTTTATTTTTTATCTCTTTCAAGGTAGTGATTATAAAATAATTGCAAATGAAACTCTTGAAGAATTGGAATGGTGTCTTAAACAATTGGAAAATATCCAGACGAAGAGGCCTGTTTCTGATATGGCTTTTTCAAAAGTGAGTTTATCAGAAGTAACTTATTTAACAATTATAAAATGACGAAAAAACTTCATTATTACCATTTAAAGTGGGCTCATTTTATCGAATATCACAAGAAAATAGTTATTTAATCAACATGTTCACTTTGAAGAATATAACAGCATTATGCGACACTCTATTCAAGGATGCATGACAGAAAATTTTTCATCATTATTAGTAATCTTATAGTTCATAGTAATGCTACTACAGTGATTAAAGTCAGAGTGTTTAATACGAACGTCGAGACAGCTCTACTCTACGGAGCTGAACTTTGGAAAACTACTACAACGTTCATCAAGAAGATACAAGTATTCATAAACAAATGTCTACAGAAGATACTCAATTTTATTTTTACCGGATACTTTCAGCAACATCCTACTATTGAAGAAAACAAAACAGATTTCAGCTGAGGAGGAAGTTAAAAAAAGACGTTGGAAGTGGATAGGACACATATTGAGGAAATCATCAAGCTGAATCACGAGGCACGTGCTAACTTAGAATCATGAAGGAAAACGAAAATGAGGAAGGCCAAAGAACATACTGCGTTGGGTATCGAAAAAAGACATGAAAAGGATGAATAGCAACTGGAAAGGACTGTGAAAGATTGCCCAGGACAGAGTTCGACGGAGAATACTGGTTGGCCTTTGCTCCTTCACGAGAGGTAACAAGTGTAATTAAGTAATTAAGTATGTGTTTGAAGTCAATTAATAGGTCGGTATGTAAATTTTATGAATAGCGCATAAAATATTTGAAGTGAACATCAAATGGAACGAATGCCGTTTATCGAAATATATATAAGTAACAGTGACAAAAATGAATAAATCTTTCTGTCATTTTTAAATAATAATTTTAAACTAACAGTTCTATTTTTTTCATTTGTTTGTTTTTTTCTTTTTTTTCAAAGTTTAAACGTTTACTCAACAAAGAGTTGAATAGTTTTGGTGAAGCTGATAAATCTAGACATCAAATATCTGCATATATTTGTGAAACATTTTTAGGTGAGAGACTTATTATTAATCACCATTTACGCCTGTTTATAAAATTAGTTGAACAGTTGTTCATTTTAATTGTATTTTTTACGTAGTGACATTTTGGACAGTACTGATGAGTGTATGTTGATTTACAGAGATATTGGAATAAACAAATAAATTTGCCTGTTATTGTACCACTTCATATTAGAACATTCATTTAATAAGCTTGATCACTTTAGTTCTACAATATCAGCAATCCAAAAATTATCAACCTCTTCTAAGTAAGCAACCGTCTTACAAATCTATGGCTGGTAAAACAAGGTAGTTGGTAGATAACAGTACTTGTTTAATTGTCCGTAATTAATTTGAAAATAAATGGGAGTTTTATATCTTCAAAGATATAAAAGTATCACGAATTTTCTGATATTGCTAAATGCTAGACGTGAGTTAGAATGTCTATATTCCTACAAGTGGCTAACATCTACATAAAATTAACGAAATGTATCATTTTTTTTATTGAAATTATGAAACCGACATTTCATTATCAAACATGGTAACCGTGAATATATGAATATATATGGTCTGTTAACGTTGCAAATTTTCCTACAAGTGACTATTACATACGTTTCTTTGTTTTGTAAAGTATCTATGAAGTGATTTACATATTAATATATATATATATATATATATATATATATATATATATATATATTTGTCTGCGGCAAAAGCTCATGTTTCGCACTTGTCATTTACTATGGTCACCAGGTTTTATTATGCAACATTATGTTATCTTTCACTTTAGTTGATACATTTTGTAAACTTTTCATCCTGTGTTATAAGTAACCGATAAAGTTTGGTAACACACAATGAATTCACATTATTCTGCTTCATTAGTTACTACTAATCTGCATAAAAAAAAATAAAGCTGGATATATATATGAAAACCCTCGATAATTATTACTCACTTAACATGCCTTTCATTGGGAATGCTTGTGTGTGATCACGGCTACTCACTGGAACTCCGAAAAGTGTATCTCGAAGCTAGTCATTAGTGATCGTATGATAATAATCAGTATAAAGTTTTGAAGATTGTTGAGCTATATATGAAATCATGAACTGATCAATGTTAGCAAAGCACTGAAAGCATAGAAACACTGGATCGCTACTTCATCTTAGTATGTAACTCTTCAGCTCCGCGCATCCGTGATCTCGTACCCGAGACTCGAACTTAGGATCTTCACTCTCGCGCGAACGTTTAATGTCTAGACCGCTGAGCAGGCACCCAACGGTGTCAATGTCAAACTTTGAACAATACAAGATATTGTGCGACCACCTTCTACTGAGTTCGGCGGGTAACTACCTGGAATATAATGATCTGAAACTATTTATATTAGTCTAAATTAACTTTTACGGGGGACAAAGCTTATAACCTGCCCTTCGACCCTGAGATAATCAACATGTGCACCAAAAGAAATGAAAAAAGCAAACTTTAAAATTCATGATTTTGATTGGTGTAGAGGAAAATATCTGATTACTCTGATGAATTAAATTTCATCATTATCTTTTAATTTTATCAACCTTGGTAAAATATTCATTGTCAGGAATTGCTAGGAATCAGTATCAACTAGAAATCATTCGAAAGCCAGAAATTAATGTTTTAATATTGTTTGAGACTCTTTGACAGTATGCAGTCATAACAGTACCAGAGAATCGAACCCATGACCGCTGTTTATGTGACTTATGAATTACTCTAAATGTGAATTGTCTAGATAGGAGTTTTCAATTTTTTTTTTCTACAGCATTATAATTGTACATGTTCATTTATGCAAAGATATTTACGACTGTCCGATTACTGACTGCTGATCAATTTCATTTCTGTCAATTACTTCTTAGTGCTTGTCGAACTCTATCCACCAATTTGCAATTTGATCACTAGTCTCAGTAACTCAACATTACGTGCATTATGTTGAGATGCAAGGTGGTGGTTAGAGGTCGTTGACCCTGTTGAAACCTTATCGAACTAAATGGTTTTATTCATGTTAAAAAATACATTTACAAAATAGTCTATGTATTTTTAATAAATCACTGTATATGTGGAAGATTCGAGCTCATTAAATGAAGTGAATTCCTCGCATTCTACAATTTTTAATTTCTTCGCTTTGTCGAATTGTCTTGAAGAAAGGTAACCTTATGTCGTACAATTTATCTTTGCAAAAAAAAGGAACCATATTGCTTATTTTACTTACCTACAATGTGAACAGTACTGTTTCTACTATATTGCTTACCAGAAATTCCAGGTAATATCTGATTAGTGCTTCAAGTTTATTTATAGTAGTTTGAAATCGAACATAATATTTACTTCGGCGCATCCTTACAGTGGAAGCATTATTATTTTAACATGGATTTATTCAGTGTTTTTTAAATTAATACGGATGCATTTAATTACATTTTCTTGAACTGTGTAGACACAAGTAATTTACAGATAAACCAAGCTGATATATTTTTCCCTTCAGTAGGTGTAATTCGTTTATTTTTACTTTATGAAAATCTTGTAGTTTTAACATAAGTATACAACAACTGTAAAATAAAACTTAACCATAGACACTAAATGCCTGTCTAGTCTAAGTTTGAACAGTAAACTGCAGACTGGTTTAAATTCGTAATTATAAATGATTATTTCATCTGTAAGCCTAGTAATATGTAAACAAATATTCGTTTATACGAAGGTCTGTCTTACTGATCTTACTAAAGCTCATATTCGATAAATTTCTACTACACCCTTACACTACTTTTAAAAGTGTACCTTTTAAAGCTTATACTCTGTATGCCTCTCCTAAAGATTAGCTTATCGGTATATATAAACAATCAAATAAAAATTTAAATCACTAATTACTATTGATGATTTTAGATGTCTTCCATTTATTATTCCAAATGTAATCAGTTTTTTCTTCTATATCGGATGGGTTTATTGAAAAAAGCAGAAACTGAAAAAGACGTTGAAACCAATGAAGAGATTGACTCTATGCTGGAACGACGACGTAGTAGTGGTCAGTCGCACAATTCAACCAGTGGACAGGATACAAACACTACAAGTAAAAGGCAGGCTTCAGGAACTGGTGATCAAAATGCTAATCCAAATACTACAAGGACACCGGATACTTCTTCTTCAGTTTCCTCATCAGTTATAAAAACAAGAATAGGATCAACTGGAAGTATGTCAACTGAATCTCGTAAAAGCGCTCAACTAAATGATTCTAGCGGTTTGCTAACAACAAAATTGCCATCCAGTTCAAAGTTAACGAGTCAAAATGTAGACGACGGTAACGGGCCATTCCTACCAATTCATGGGGTTGAAACGCCTAATGATAATGAGTTGGAGGAAGTAAGTTCAAACAATTTGTGTGGCGAAATATTATCGTGTTAATTTTGAAACATGCAAACTAATCTTAAATTACCAATACTGAAAGCAAAGAGAGACAAAACTATTCAATTAGACAATATAGTTGTCTGACTAATCGAGATATGTATGTATTCAGGAGACTAATTAGGTCCACTGGTGGAAGTGATCCTGAACATAAATGTCCAGCATTACAAAATATGGATAAGTTTAAGTATTCCATATTTTGATTCTTCACTTCGTTACACAAAGGGCATCTCTAAGTTATGTGAAACTCACATTCAAACTTGTAACAAAATACAATGTTTCGCCATCCAACAATCATCCGATCTTTAACGGTATTTAACATTCAAAGTAACAGTTGGATAATTTAGATTTAGGAATGAAAGCCTGATATATAAATTCATTTCTCATGAAAGTCAAACGGTTGTGCGAAAATATAGACTTGCTAAAAAAATTCATTCATGAAACATGCTATTCGCTAGTAATCAATTTGAATTGAAGTTCAACATGACATAATTTTTAGTTAATTTTCGAAGGATTTATTGGTGGATCCCAGTAGTTATGATTCTTCGGTCATACATTTTCTGTACTCCACTTCGGTACAGTCAGTGCCACTTGATTCTTCAGTAAATACATTTTACTAGGTACTATAAGGCTGTTGTTATGCTCAATGACTACCACTAATAATGGATGCATTCATCGTACAAACTGTATGTGTAAAGTTTTCTTACTTAAAATGTTTAGATATCAACCATCATTTCCTAATCCAACGTTACTAGTTGAGTTTTATGTTTCATCTATTTTGAATATTTATACACGATAGCCAAGAGGTATTCTAACTGTCAATGTTGAATATTTCTTAGTTGTTGACATACGAAATATTTCTCAAATCAGCAGAAGCACTAATATGATCTTCATTATTCAATGTTTTTAATTTATAGAAAATCTCAGTGAGAATAAAGTTTCGTTGTATAAGTACTTACCTGCCATCCATTTAGATCACTAGCTTTCGGTAACTGGTTTTTCATTGTAAACTGAATACATTTAGATGATAGATAGAAACTAAGAACTATTTCACAGGTATTTTGTTTGAGACTAGGACCCTGTAAAAGCAGACATTCTGCATTCCACACCATTTACAACACTGAATATTCATGCGTTGGAAGGTTTCAATATTATTTCATTAAATTGGTATCAGATGGAAAATACTTTTTAAAATCAACTAATTTACAACGTGAACATCATCACTAGTCCTCTATGATTCACTATCTCATTTTTAATTCGTTTGCTTCCATATGAAACTTTTGATCTAATTAGCTTAGGACACACTAATCTTATCTCCATTTCTTGTTGATACATCAGGCCTATCTTCGTTTCTATGATTTGAAATATCCCTGGATGTCTTCAAACATCAGTCTTTTCGTCTGCTTCAATCTCAAACTTTTTACCGAAGATATAGAGGCAAACGATCTCCTCAAATTCAATTTATCAGCAATAATCCAAACAGTAAACTCACATGCGGATAACACAAAACATTGTACATTTTTGATGTTCTTATTAGTATAGTAGATCTTAGTCTTTCATTATGCTCTCAGTCTCCACAACCGGCAATCTATATAATTATCCTTGAATATTTCAAGAATCTGTTACTCATTTTCCTTAATCAAGTAACAAATCAAGTAACAAGCAAATAAAAAGGAGAAATCTATACTCATTCTATTTGACTTATTTACATATAATCAAAATAATTTGAACGAAAATTCATGTAACATAATGGAGGAAATTATGCAGATTTTGTAATTAGGTTATTTATCTATGTGTTACTCTGAAGAAGTGTTTTACGGATTGTATAGATTATTCACAAATAAACAAAGCCATAAAGAATTAAAAGTCAAGTATGTAGAATAGTCTTCATGATTCATGTAGGGAATACAAATTAAATCAACTGAATGTTATCAGTTAGAAACAAACCAAGTCTAAACAAAAGAAAATAATGATAGATTGCTATGAGATTAACATAATTGGAGTGTTTATTCTGATAATTATCTTTCTGGGTAGATTTATGTATGAGCTCATATTAATTTCAGTAAGATGTAAATTTTTATGGCGAGTTCTTAGTTTCAATGTTTGTACGCTAAATTTCTTGTTAGAACAAAAACAACATAATATAGTTCTTTTATAATTGACATTAACAGAGTTAGACATTGAAAACCAGGTGGCATTGGATAGCTGTTATGTCAGAGTATGGGATTATTCACTAGTCCACATCAAGATACCACTGTGGATCAACCGAGGACCTTCATATTTTATGACGATTACTTAACACTTGAACCACTTAGTCAGGATCCGATGGTTTCTGTGTTTAACTTCATCAACTGGGAATATTGCGAAATTATCTTCCTTTATCATTGATGGGGTAACTTCCTCACATCTGACATACCTAAACACCACTGGTCGGTACTTCTCACTAAAACCCAGAGAATTAGCTCTTGAAATTAGTAGTTAATGAACCCTTGAGTATTATTGTAGATATTGTTGGATGATCGTGGTCTGCACTCACAAATCACTATAGCATTCATAATCATGTACTTCCTAATGACTACGATAAGTAATTCTGTGAATTTTAGTCAGGAGACATAGCCAATAAAGTTCCAATATTGGTAGATGATTGCTAAATACCAAGAATTAAATGCTGCTAGACATGTAAACTAATAGATGCCCATTCTGTCAAGATTAAGAAGTTGCCGTAGGACCCAAAGATTTTGGGTTCGATTCCGAGTGCGATGGTATATACTTATGGCTGAGGAGTCCCTGACTAAGATAAACAGCTACTAAATGGCTTCTGAGCATTAATTTTTATCTAACTAAGATTGGTTTGTGATGTAAACTATCAGATTGAAAAATCTCCACAAACACTATAAAACAGTCTAGTTTAGCATATTTGAAGTTTAATTTATCTTCGTACAAAATGTGCCATCTACGTATGTTTTGTATTACAAGCCGAATAAAATGTAAGCTTATTTTTTACTGATGAAAACTTTCGTCCAAATTAGAGTGAATAGTTTTACAGTATTTGAGCGCCCAGTTGATGTAAGACATTAAATAGGAATAGTATATTTGTAAAATCTGAGCGAATGAATTTGAAGTAAATCCAATTCGCCTGGCAATCTAGTCCTAGCTTATTTTTTACCAACTTCATATCAATTATGTTGGCCGCATTAATCCATTATTTAAATATTTCGTCTGTCGAAGTCCACTGATATTTGCATGTTTGCTTCATTTTTACATCAAGCGTTAAGTTTACATATTTAAGTGTCTAAAAATATATAACTTACAGGAATATCCTTTTTCACGGTGTCGAAATGAATTCTCTTGAAAATTTAAATTAAATGTTGAATCGGTAAGGCCGGTTAACTTTCTGACAATCTACCTTTTGTTAACACTTTCTTGGTGTTGGTCGGAAATGAAATAGATTGATAGTGGTTCTCTCACAAGTTTTGATCGTGATGATATTGGATAAGTAGACTTCAAATTAGAGACTGGTAACTAAAAATTGTCAAACCTTTGTTAATCATATCTAATCCTAAGCCAAATGTTAACTGTCAAATTATATATTTCGTATGATGTAACTGACATTTAACTGACCTAGTTTAAGGAATTTAACATCATTGTAAAATGACTTGTCTAGTCAAGAGAGAACAAAGTAACAAGTATAAAACATTCCATTTTGAAAAGTATAAATCCAAAAACAAAAAAGCAACTAAACATCATGTGACGGCGTAAATTTTTGCATCCAGCAGAAAAAAAAACTAAGGAATAATAGTAATTGTTTAAAATGGTAATTTTTGAATGTTTTTTTATAATAGTTGGTGAAAATAAAGAAACAGTTCAATGTCTAATTCTGTTATCAAATTATCTTAAATCAATGAAACGGTTTTTCACATTAAAATCATTCGCACTGGAAAAAGTTAATCATGGATAATAAAAAAAAGAAACGATTTTTCGGTTTTTTGATAAATCTAGTTCATTTTAGATATTTGTTAATAAATCGACTAAACTTCAGTCCATGTGAGATTCTAGAAATTTAGGTAGTTGAAATGTAGTAAGTAATGTTAACTGTGTAACTTGGTGATGCACAATTAAAAATTTCACTAAGAACTGATCATAGTTGAAAAAGTATTGAAAATCAGGTGGCATCGGCTAGTTATTTAGTTCGAGTTTAGGATACTGGAACAATGTGCGACTCAATAGATCATAAATTGTTGAACATTCATAATGTATATTGTTTGATTCTGCCTTACTAAATTTGGTTGCGAGGTGTGTTTATGTGAATAACAATTAAGGATGTTCAATACTGGAAAAATTCAATTTAGGAAGAAGTATCCGTCTACTGTTCTCTTTTACTAATTGGTTATTTAGCTGTAAATAATCAAAACCACTTTGGTCAAAATATATTGCCGTTTCCCAGCAGCTAAGACTAGTACACGCCGCGCAACCTATGGATTTCAGTGAGCTTGCAAAGGTGACGCGACGGTTGATGACACGAACAGTAGCTCCGGTCGCGTGCGGAAGTCAGGAGATAAATAGCATCGAGAAGAAGATTGAAGAACTGCAGCACGAGATTGCGGCATTGCGAGTGAGTCGTAAAGAGAATGATAGGTGTTACGCATGTGGAGGGACAGGACACTGGAAGATGAACTGTCCAACACGACGAAAACGGAGATATTTTAGACGTTACGTGTTTCCTTCTTACTCTAGGGATATGGGGGTTGTTGCATTGGTAGATAGAGGGGCAGTCTATACAAGAGTGAATATAAATGAACTAGATTTAGTGTGCCTAATTGATACAGGGGCAGCAGTTTTGGAGATTTAATTCACAGTTGAATCTATGAACTCGATAATTTTAATGTATACAACTTGAGATTTTAGTGACATTTTAGTAATTAATATTTGCCTCTTGTTTACGATGAGACTGTAATTTGTGAACGACCTTTGAGTGACACCAAAGTGTCCTTGGGAAAATTCACCTACCTACTAGGGTCTTAAGAGGACTATACATTAGTATGAAAGAATCAATTAAAATTTGATGTTAGAATTTAGGGTTAGGAATTGGAGTGAAGGTTTTCATTACGGACTGACATTAGCTATTATACCAAAATACTATTTAGCCTTATGGATGAAATTATTTTTCTCCAAAATCCAAGACTCGATACAATAAATTTAATTGGTTCACCCATGAATTACTGTTTCTCAATTTTTATTCCATCATACTTTAATCAAAATGTTCACATTATTGCCTCTTTTGATTATAGAGATTCTCACTGTGTTTGGACGAATGGGGTGTAGATATCTTTGAAATTGATCGACTTTCTAATGGACATGCTCTTACAACAGTTGCCTATAGAATATTTCAGGTATTGTTTAAAAAACGTATTTTCTTCATATTTCAAACAATTTAGCTTTGTAAACAGAATATACCCATTGAAATATAAAAAAGGGAATAGTGGTTCTATGAAGATTTAACCTTTCGGCGAATACATTTTCAAAGCTATACAATCGCAAGTATATGCTTATATTCCAAAATGATAATAATGACAAGTGGTAATGAAATTCCGCTAGACATGGTGACAGTGAGATGGAATAAATAAAGGCATAAAAACTTTTTTTTTACCAAGGAAACTAATAATAATTTCTTTGCCGAGTGCTTGAATATTCATCATAGAGATAAATAAGGAAATTCTTGTTGAGAAGGGAAGGCTCAGCGTGATAAGATGATGTTGAAATCAAGATGAATTATAATCAGGGAGATTATAGAAACAGAAACAGATCAGTTTGGGGAGCACATGTCTGTGAAAGTAAAAAAAAGTATGAAGAAGAATGAGAAGATTACGAGAGATTCATACCATGGTAGAAAAGGTTGTACCAGTTCCTTTTGGACACATAATTCTGGTTTTTCCAAATATATAGCTAGTGTTTCTGCAAAGATAAGTAGATGAAATATAACTGCCTTTGGAAGCTTTCTACCCACTTTATGGATGACTTTAAACGCAGAATCCGTTTTGATTAAATGATCTGTTTTCAGAAGGTATTCGATTATTGAGCTTCTTATTGTTCCGTTTCCACCTTCTTTCAGTCAGGCTGGGTAACTTTTCTTGAATTCTTTTAGATAAAATACCTATCAAACGACCAATATACCAAGCTCCACATGAGCAGGCAAATTAGTCAAAAATGTTCAGTTTTGAATAGATATGCAAACTTATTGATCATCAAACATTGAAAGACTTTGGATAATAGTTCATAAATATCAGTTTAAGCTTTACTCACCAAATCAACCAATGGAGAAGAAAGTTATTCAGATAAAAATAAAATTAAATTAATGGGGGGGGGAAATAACATAAATTCTTAATAATATAGCTTATAGGTTTATCAGAAACTATTAGCTTGACGTAAGCATTACTTGATGGATAATTTCATCATTTGAACAGGATAATAAATGAATCTCTTAAAATTCCTATTGATGTCAACATAAAACTGAAATATTTCTGAGCTATTAAATGGTAGTGTGTCATGTTTTTTATGTCATATCATTTACCGATATTTATACTGCTCATAAGAACATGGGAATTCAATAGTTACATATATTTTAAAGGCTAACAAATGTGTTTATCGAAGAATCATGTGTATATGGATCTTACGTCGACAAATATCGAGTCATTGGTACGTAACATTTACCAATGATACCAACATTAACTTAACTATCATTATTATCAATGTCAGCTATGTCAATGAAATGGGTTCAATTTTGAACAGCTTTTCGTTAGTTTTTTGCCTGTAATTATATAGAATCATTTGGTTAATCATACGAAATGTATAACCTAACACATTTCCACATCTATCAAAGCTGTTGTACTACACAAACACGACTAGCTGGAATTATCAGGATGAATTGTAATTAGTAGAACCAGAAACAGTGTTGGAGATAGTAAAAAAAATTAGGTGTGGAAAATATTATTCAAGAAGTATACATAAATTCACAAAATAAAAAAGGTAGTAGATAAATTTGGAACTTAGGTTCTAAAGGATGACCAACAGTAGATACATTTATGCTAATTTGAGCGATTCTCAGCCATATCGTATGGAACCACTGATCATAGTTATCACAAGTACAGTAACGCGTTAGCCTGGGTCTACCAATACAGCCTGAGTCAACAGACAACGACCTCATGAACTCGTTTCATGTTCTGGTTTGGATACCCCTAAAGTTCTCACAACCTACCCCAACACTAATCAACACCACCTCAGTCAGTCAAGATTTGCAGTCCTGTCCTTTTTGCCTATCACCCAGAGTTCAGCCTAAATATTGCTCATTATGAGGTCCTCATATAAGAAATCACTGTTTGGAGGCGATCTATGATCTCACACAAAGAAACTGTGAATTTACTCTGTTTTTGAAAGACCATAAGTTACTGATTATAAACTTTCATCTGTCACTTTAAACTTAATTTAGACTTACTGAAGTTTATGCATTAAAGCTCCTTTTTAGACAGATAAATTGACCACGAAAAGGGAGCGATTTACATATTAAACAATTCAAATTGTGAAATGTTTCCATTGTTATTGATCAAGGAAATTCATTTATTGTTGCACGTTCTGATGTTAGTACTTACTTAAGAGTATTGAATTAAAAAAAATGTTTTCAGTTCGTTGATTCATTTAAATTCATATATAAAGAGATTGTACCAACGTGAACAATGGATTGTATCAATTTTGTTTCGAGGACGTCAATTGGGAAGAATAAATGAATGACAATACATATGAGATAATACTAGTTCTAAAAAATTTTGATTATACTACTGTGAGGAGAAGTTAGTTAAAGCATTTAAATGGAAGATAAGTTGAGGTATTAAGTTGTCGAGTTTTGTGGTTGAAAGTAAAATATCTGTATATGTGTGTATGTGTATCAACTATCCTAACTAACATTTGTTTTGTTATCAATATAATGAAGATTGATATTGTATTTGTTTCATACAACATAACAATCAAAGCAGAACTGTCATATCATACATAGTCAATCATTAAAAGAATGGAGTAAGAGGAAGTATATTATGAAAACATTGGTCGGCATCCTTGTTTATTCGTTTCAGTATCGATTTTTGATTTCCTTTTGTTTGATTCATTCAATCACCTATGAAATTGTTCCCATATCATGCTTTCGACTGTTTTTATCAGTTAGTTCATTATCATAGAAATGTTGATGGATAAATCATTGTTGACTGAGGAAATCACGCTAATTAATGATGACATTTTGTCAACCTCTTCACAAAATGTTTAACATTGGCTTATATTGAGTTTTTTTTCTGAATTAATGTTAATGATAAAATGAAAAATTACTAATCAGGTTTTTCAAATCAACATTTTCAAAATTACTTTATTGTTATGAACTGATTGATAATTTAAGATTTTAGAATCCTACAACAAATTGTTTGGCTTACAAATATGCCATGAACTGACATTAGACAATTAGAGGTAGTTAACAGGACCCCTCTTGCCCAAATTTAGTGCTAATGGTATTTGTTTATTGAGGAATTCAAATCGCTATACCTCTTGAGTTTCAACAAGCATGAAACCTAGTTACAGCGTTCCAGATCGACTTCATCCAACTACTTTCAATCAAAATATAGTTCATGCGTCGTTGATCTACATAGACTGATTGTCAAACTGCAACTTAATCGATAGAATTCACCAACACTAGACATATGTCATTTCGTCAACGACATATATCTGCACTCTTTACTCATCAGATATTTTCAGGAAGATATGGACCAGTATTATGTAGTTTTACAATCAAAGGCATTATTCATGGGCTGCTTAACACTCAGTGAACTCTTGTAGGATTGATATATCCATTCTAACTGCTCAATGAGTAGTAGGCAACGTCAGGTGTGTCAATAACTCTGCACCGAGCGAACTCTATCGATCACGTTGTAACAGTAGTTTTTTTAATGAACCAAATTTACATACATCTTGAATTCTATCTTATTATTATGAAAATTCTATTTATATTTTACTTTACAGAAACGTGATCTACTCAAAACATTTTGTATTGATCCTCATGTTTTTGTACGTTATCTGTTAAGAGTTGAATCAACTTATCATGCTGATGTTCCTTATCATAACTCAATGCATGCAGCCGATGTTCTTCAAACAGCACATTTTTTGCTACAAGCAGAAGCATTGGACGTAAGTCCTATAAATCGGTTTAGCATATAAATATCCGTTTAGAAATTGAAACCAATGTTTATAATTAGATTAAAAGTTAAGACATGTGTATTTCGAGTGAAAACAAAGTAACTTTTGGGATCCAAAGGTACTTTTCACTGAAAGTTAACCTAATTAAAAGCCTATGAAATCGTAAAGTACATCAAGCTAGCAAATGAGTCAAAAACCTACCTAATTAGAATAAATGATCTTGAATTGTCTTTGTGGTTAAAACTTTGATCATGATTTGAAATGATGATATTTAAAATTTGAATTGACGGCTACTAATAGTTTGAGTGTGCGTTAGTTACTTGTGGTTTTGAAGAAAATTATTAGGTAATCTAAGATATCATGAGCTCAAAAGAATATGAGGAACATCTGAGGTTTCATCTTGAGTTCGCTTGCAAAGAAAAGATTTATTTTTAAAATCACATTCATAGATTAGTCCTTGAGAGTTAAACTTAAAGTTCAATTCTCTGTTGAATAATTAAAAGCCACATAAAGTATCTGGATCATTAGCAAGAGATTTTTTATCCTGATTTAATGGTCAAAACTGAAATTAGACCAGGCTTTGTCAAAATATTTGCACACTGAGGGGGGTCCCATCGGTGTAACCATTTAGTATCAAATCCTAGGATATATATAGACTACGACTTGCATTGGAGTTCAGGAATATAACTTTGTCAAAATGGGAATTTATCATTCAATTAGTGGCCGTCTGGACTCTGTCACTCAAAGTTATTTAAAGCAAAAGGTGCGAAGTTTGTTTCATGGTGTAAACACCATGATTGGGATGTGGGTACATCCGAGTGACTAGTCTCATATAGGATGAAAGGCGTATCCTGCTTTCACCATTAGCCACAATCGGTATATATTTTGCACTAAGTATATATCTATATGTTTGAGTCATAGTCAATAAATAGATTGTATTAGACTTATTTTTACTAGGCAAGTTAACCCACTGTGTGAAACACTGAAGTTTGCTTTAAAGTATCAATTCCTTTTCGGTCTTCCCACTAATCATGATAAGAAATTGACAATGAAACTTACAAAATTAATTCATTTGACAAAGAAATGAAAAGAAAAATTTCGAAAATCAGAAATTTTCTATTTCGCTTGAATTTCTGTTCTAAAATAAAATTCTCATAGACGTTTTTGCCAACAATAAATAATACCAAGTTTCATCAACTAAAAGAAACTTATGAATGAGTTAAATCATATTTACTGTAATATTTTAGACCAAGCACTGACTTATTTCAATGGTACAAAAATAAAGTTAATTACTTTCAGTCAGATTGCTATAAAAGACATCCCTTAATTCTGATCAGTAGTATTGTTATTTACATTGGTCTTTCGACATGCTCGTAGGTCCAGACTCTGTGGATGAACATCATAACAGAAAGGCTAGGTCTTTTTCATCACTAGGGCTTCAGAATTTCATTCAATCAGATGTCCGATATTTTTCTTCACTGGTATTAAGATAGATCTTGATAACGTAAAGTTTATTGTTGATCATTTAAGCCACATTCATGAACAGGACAGGACGGAATCGATTTTTCTAATAACTCAAAAGTATATTTGATCCACTGCGGGAGTGTATTATTATGTCTGAATGAAACACCAATCAAAGTGGATTTTAAATTTTGCGGTAAAGTTATCACTTTCAAGTCGTTTTCATTACGAATAAGTAGACGTGTTTCTTTTATAAATTAGTTTTTGAAAACCATTTGAATACTATACAGAATTTGTGTTCTTTGTTCACAACACTTCAGATTTAGCATCGTAGGATTCAACGGTGGTAATTGTTATTTTCAGTCCCGCCAAACTGATAATACGGTTGACGACAGAAGTTTGTGTTCAGAAACACAAACAATCATCAGTAATTAGTTAATAAACTGGAATGCGCTAAGGATTATTAAGGTAAATAGGACTAACCATAAAAGATATACTCAGTGTATCAACATCTGACAAAACGTTCAGTGAGATTGAGTTTCTAAGGTTCTTAATAGACTCAATGACTGCTTTTATTTATTGATTTCTCTCTAAGAAAACCATCTTGTGTAACACAAAATCATTCTATTTTAGAGCTTACTGTCTAAATAATCATCATGTTCAATAACTATTTACATCGTTTCTTCATTCATTTATTTAGGATGTTTTCAGCGATTTGGAAATTTTAGCTGTTTTGTTTGCCGCAGCTATACATGACGTAGATCATCCTGGAGTAACTAATCAATTTCTAATCAATACTGGTAAGTGGTAGAAAGTTAGAAGTTAATGAATATTTGTATCAAAATTTGAGGACTTATTCCATTTCACAACTACACTTTTAGAGTTCACTAAACTACTGAAAAACATTAATGACCTAAAAGAGGTACTTTCGAGAAGTGTAAGTACAACAGATCATGATGTTTTAAACTACAAATAGATGTGTACTAACATACGCAGACTAGTTCACAAAAAATAAGTTTTGTTCAATAAGTGATTTACCTTGATGTTATTGTTTACATCGTTATGATGAAATCTTCCATTGAGTCGAGGAAGAATGTCTCTTCTCACTCTTTTTTCTCAGCAACAGAACAAGTAGACGGTCATTTGTAGGTGAAGGATAATGAAGTAATTTGGTTTATATATTTTATAGTCTATTCAAGTCCATAATTGAAATTGAAAATCATCAACTCCCGGAAGTACAACGTATAATTGAAGTTGAAATATTTTTTTACTAGCAAATAAATTATCATTATAACTATCGTTACTTTGTTTAGATAAATGAACAACACCAAGAAATAATGGACTTTACAACAAATCACAAAATAACCATTCAGCATAATTAAATATTCTATAAGATCAAATGAATAAAGGAACATGGTCTAACTTTGAATCACAACACCTAGGTGGCTACTTTCTTGCTAAAAAAAGAGAACACTTCATGTTGGTAATAATACCTATCATAATTAGAAACTTAAATCATTCCCGAAAGAATTATGTGCATTGGTTAAAAATATAAAGCCTATAAGACTATTATTATTGTTACTATTATCACTAGTATGCTTCTATAAGGACTTGACTTCTTACTTAGATTAACTTAGACTTGTTTACAAAGGTTTAGAGATACCAACATCAAATAAGATTTTTATAAGATTTGAAGCACACCCTGAATGTATAAACAATACCTGACTACTTTAATTCTCACCATCATGAATTGTTTGCTCGACATAATTAGCCATTTGCTACTAACTGTAAACATTTTGCTTGATAACAACTATAAATTAATTTCCTTTTTGTTGCTATTCCTGTTCGCACACATCTGATGTTCCAATTAAAAATTACAATGCCATGTAGTGATTTATTTGAGTTTATAATTGATTGATCACTGAATAATGATTAATGTTATGTCTGTCAGGTATTTTAGTATAAATCGAATCTTATCTGTTCAGTTGAGCTATGCTCACTAGTTTCAGTGACTCGACATCATATTCATTATATTTTGTCCTAAGATGATTGGAGTGTGTGTGCATGGGAAACTAGGGATATAGGTTTTGTGTTGGTCGGGACTCTTCAACAAGGCATGTCTTAGACTCTTAAGAGAACTGATGCTCCTAATCAGATTTGAACACAGAGATATTCTGACAAGAATTCAGTTGAGTCTTGCTTGTGAGCTCCAAGATCAGAGACGCCTCTCTTCTGCCTCCTACTAACGAACATTTCAGTATAGTTAAGTAGTAGATGGGTGAAATTTATCGATGAATTTCCTTTTGAGCAGTGCAAGGAGAAAGGTGTGAAAAATTATTTATCAATGCGTCGGCTGGTGAGAATACTAAATTTAGATCACAGTCACTTTAATGTTATTTGGATGATGGTAGAAGTACAGTCTAGACTGGCTGCAGTCCGAAATGGGATCTATTCTATGCGTTAAAAGTTATTCACTTGAATAGAGATTTGAAGTTACTGAGTCGATATTTCAACAAAGCTATGTGTGTATACTCTTGGGTCAGGGTGCCTGATTTTTAATTTAAACCAACTATAACTAATCCATGAAGGATAAGAATTTCATTTTACCCGGAAGTGTTTGTATACAGTTGGAGAAGCTTGCTGATTATCTTAAGCAATCGAAAAGACTGTAACATTTTAACAAATGAATTAATGAGTCAATTTAAGCTAGACATTCACTGAAGACCTGGGAGCACTAGATGACTGTTTTGTCTTGGAATAAGACTCCTCAGAAGTGCGCATCCACGACCAAACATGCGAACGCTTAATATCTAGACCACTGTGCTGGCATTTAACGTTGGTAAGGTTTGCGCAAGATCTTGGGTTTATTGAAGTCAGACGTTAAAAGTGTTTTATGCTTGCTCAATGGTTTAGAGATCAAGCGTTCGCGTACAAAACAGAAGATTCTGGGTTGGAGTCCCACGTGCTAGATCTTAGATGCGCACTACTGAGGAGTTACGTTATGGGACGAAAATGCCATCCAGTGCTTCCAGGTTTTCAATAGTGGTTTAGCTTAGATTCGCTTGTGAATTCAATTGCTAAAATTTACGGTACTTAAATCTATACTATCACCAGTATGTGATTCCCGTGACTAACATTCTTGTTGGATACCGGCTCAGTGTTTTAGTGGTCGCGCGCTCGCGCGCGAAACTGATAGGTCCTGGGTTTGAATCTCGCGAGGCGAGATCGTGGATGCGCACTGCTGCGGAGTCCTACAATAGGACGAGACAGCCGTCCAGTGTTTCCAGGTTTTCCATGGTGGTATAGCTTCAATTGACTCATGATCTCAACTATTAAAATTACTATAATATCCACAAAACCCCCTTCTGATTCTTGTATCAGTATATTTTCGAATAATGTAGTACAACAAGAACGATGGGAATTGCTTTTGTTCCTTCCTAAATATTATTCTAGTGTTTATGATCACTCAAAAAAGTCAACTAAAACTTTCTTTAAAATGAAATATGATTTTCCTGAAAATGATATCGGTGAATATTTCAAACGTTATAAATGATTAAAAAACTAAAGTCTTTTTGGTGGTGTAAAACTCTTTTTTTTCGATTCATGATGGATAGTACGTTTGGTTTTCAGCATCCACTTTTCGTTTGAACTCTACTCTTTACAACAAAACTGATAATTTTGGATTTTGAAGTGCATAAATCTGTGATGTAATCAGCACATTTCATTTATTTAGGACAAAATTTAGTAAAAAACTTAAGACTGAAATTTCATTTTTACTTTGGTATATGTTGAACTGTTTAGTTTCACTGACGTATGTAAAAGTTTTATTTAGTATTATTTATGCACTGTAATGTCTAAATGCTGTCTCTATATATTATCAGAATTTTTGAATTAGATACTCTTTCATTGACCAGGAAAGTAGTGTTCTGATTATTTGACTATGTGGTATGGTTGTATAAGACATAAATGTACATTGGAGTATGTAAGTTAGGCGAGACTGTAATTTATGAACGAACCAATAGGATAACAGGTCTTGGATTTTGGAGCGAAGTTCATTCGTCCATTGACTTAATAGTGCTTTGGAATTTTAGCTGATATCGGTTCGTGATGGCAACCCTAGATCTAGTTCGTAACCCTAACCATCAAATGTACATTTTAATTCCGATTCCTCACACTGGTTTATAATCCCCAATTAGTCCTAGTTTGTAAGTGGACATTCTCAAGGTCACTGTAGCATCGCTCAAAGGTCGTCCATGAATATAGTTTCACCGTGAGTTATTTAGTCAATCTGTTGGATTTATTTATTTGACAAAATTTTAGCTAATACTCAAAATCATTTGTTATATTAGACAGAAATAAGTAAAAAGACACAAACAAGTGAATAAAAGGGAGAAGAAATACGATTTCATTGATTTTTACGAATTGATTTTCTCTTTTTCCTTTATTCTTTTCAAATAGTTTGTTTTACTTTCGTTACCATGGTTTCCTTGGCGTTAACATAAATCAACTTAATATATATTTTAAATAAAATACACAATTATTCATATGTACATTAGTAAATGATGTCACGAAAGGTTTGGTGAAGTCTGGAACATTTTATAGGGTTCATTAAGTGGCGAGATGTGATTCTGTTAATTCGTTATTAGGAAATTATTTGATCTCATTAGTTTGTCTATATAAGTATGTTTGAATATAATGTCGTTCAGTATTATACTTCGATAAATGAACAGGCGCTTAACTAACACGTATAGTTTATATATATATATATATATCTTACATGTTGGTAAATGGTTATTTACCTTAAATATACTATTGAATTAAAATGAATGTAATTCCCAAAAGTCATAATCCAATGGTTGACCTGACTTAATTTGTTAATATTTTGGGTGGTAATTTAAAATGTTCAATGAAACCAATTCTTACCATATAAATTGGATTTTATTCCGTCGGTGGAATTCAAATTATTCAAACATTATAAATAAAACATTTCAGTGACAAAATCTAGGAGCACTGGCTAGGTGTTTTGTTATAATATATTGTCATGATGTCATTCAATATTTTAAATCGCTCAAAGGTAATATGAAGATTACTGGATATCAAACCACAGTTCCAGGGTTTGATACCAAGTAATGTTTACTGCTGAGTGGCTACAATCTCAGTGTTTCCTGATTTTTAGTGTTTCCATAATTAGCATTAATAAATAACGAAATACCATATCAACTTCTAATTATTTACACAGTATTTAACCACAGATTCTCTATTAATATAAATGAGTTGTGACTAACGGTGGGATTCATGTTGAAACTCGTCTTCTGGATGTACCTGGGACCTGGTGGCGAAGACCACATTGGGACTGGAGCAGATTTCTTTTATTTTCACACACGCAACGTGATAACCATTTTAAAGATTAACAATAGTTACTTCATTATACTATGAAAACATTCATAATCACTAAGATATTTTTAGACAAATCCCAACACGTAGAAAATTGTATTTCTGACGTTTCGTGACCTAATGTCAGCCACTGCTCTAGAGTGAATAAATAACCGAAATTGTTAACGTTTTAGCTAATACTCAAGTCCAACCTTGGCATTGATACCTACAAATTCATAATGGTTGATCTCTGATTATTAATAGGTATATATTTGATAATAGATAATTGGCAGGAGTCATTTGCCTCCGGTTTCATGCTAATTAGCTCTCTTCAGTAAGGTGTATCTAGGATCATGAAGAAACAGGCAGTGTCTTAGAGATTCTAGCTCTTTATTATCCAGTATCACAGACAAAATCTCTAATACATGGTTATTCGGATCAAGAAAGACACATCTCCTTCATAGCTGAGATGTTCACACCGACTGATTACATAGTGGTAGTTGATATCCTAGTTGCCTAGTATTTATCCCTACTTGAATGCTATGAGTCCAGCTTTAGGATAATCACTGGTCTAGGTAACCTGACACTGAGGTGGACACTTGTTACCACATAGTGATCAGACACAGCAAATATCTTTGTCCTATAGAGTGTCAGACACATTTCAGATAACAGATCAATAACCACTCAGACTACAGCACTGTGTAGTTGACACCTGTAGATAGAATTATTTCTATCATCAATACAAGTGTCCTTTGCTGACTAAAATCATTTATCGACATCTGGGTGCAAGTCTTCTTGGTAATTTTCCATGATCAACTAATTAAGAGTATTCTTCAGTGTATGTGCTATGCTTTTTGTTTCCAGGTTAAACTTCTTTTATTATTCTGTAGTTGCGTATTTCTGATTATCGCTTTACAAGCTTCGGTATTAACATGTAGGTTAATAATCTTATTCTCATTTGAATTTTCATCAGCCTTTACTCTGATAGATGTCTTATAAATTGAGTAAAATCAATCTATCCAAAAGACCGTACAAAGAAGGTCAATGATTACATGAGAAAATTAAGGTCCTCCGTTCGATTCTCGGATATGGGATCATGAGTGCACATTGCTGTGGATTTTAAACATTGGTTCAACCAGTCATTATTTTTACCACAACTGCTGGTATGCCTGTCATTTTACTATCAATTTGTAATCTTTACTTATTACGTTAAGTTATGTATTCTATTTAATTGTTGTCACCGTAGCATAGACTGCTTAGATAAGCTTAATATTTTTCGAATATGCACGTA
Source organism: Schistosoma mansoni (assembly GCF_000237925.1). NCBI lineage: Eukaryota > Metazoa > Platyhelminthes > Trematoda > Strigeidida > Schistosomatidae > Schistosoma > Schistosoma mansoni. The sequence goes on along the minus strand of NC_031502.1, from coordinate 6,459,690 downwards.
AGTATATTACTGTATTGTAAAGTAAAGCCTAATGAGGATCTAATTAGATACTATATTGTTCGTTTATATGCATTGTACTATTTTACACAATAGGGATGTTTATAAAATTGGAGTATTATTACACTACAACATAGTTCACTAACATATAATGATAAGATTTATTATAATATTCAAAATAAAAAACGATTGTCATATGCACATATTCCTTAATCTTCATTTTCTTAATATTTTTACCTAAAATCTATTATAAAGGTCATGAATTAGCCTTACAATATAATGATGCATCCGTTCTGGAAAACCATCATCTTTATATGGCATTTAAAATTTTAACTGAAAAAGACTGTGATATATTTGCTAATTTAGGTGGAAAAAAACGTCAAACATTACGTAGAATGGTTATAGAATTGGTACGTTTGATTTTTAATGATATTTATATATTCTGTGATATATGTATATACAAACGTCACTAAATACGAAAACTGCATAGTGAAACTATATCATTAGATATGCAATTCCTTCGAAATGTGACATATCTATGAATGTGTCTCTAGATGTTCTATTACTAATGACGTTTAGTGAACGAAATAAATCTCTTGCTACATGTAAAAGGTAATTAATCGTTTTGTTTAAGCTTAAAGGTACACATGCGAATAGATGGGTGGTAAGCTGTAATATTGAACTAAGAACAATTGGAAGAAAACCCAAAACAAACTGATTGATTATATTAATAATTCATACATAACGATGTGAAAACATTTGTTGCGTAGATCATCTTATGAAAACAAAATGTTGCTTTGGTTTTTAAGGGTTTAAATTAAGTAAAATGACAAAAATGATTTGACAACATGAGTTCCATGAGTTCGTCCTAGTTATCAATGAACAAGTAATCATTATCATTTATATTATGAACTTATGCCCGTTAAAAATCAAAGGAAAAACCTCGATTATACGGCTATTCATGATTACGAATTCTTCAATAGAGGATTGACTAATACATCACAAAACAACCAATGATTTAAATTATTATCGCTTATGCCTCCCTACTTCATTTTATGAAGTACGTAGCCCAGTTGCAATACGATGTCATCTGATAACATTTTTTCTTTATGGTGACTGGTTTTTTAATAATCATTTACTAATTACTGTCTATGTGGTATTTATGCTGTTATTTTACGTGGCTGTAAACTGTAGGGCAATAGGATTAGATACGCAGACTAATGGTAATCAGTGATACCAGAAGATAGTTAAATGAAATTTGGAAATGTAAACTTGAGGATTTCAAACTAGTATTCACCAATTTTCCCTATTTACATAACTCAAAGTTGATTGGGATTAAAACCGGAAAATGACACTTAGTTTTAAAAGTTGCAAAATTATGTACTGAGATTTATTTTACCTGATCTTAGCTAATACACACAAAAATAAATGTACAATTAGATTCATTATTGATAACTTTTAACATAGATTAGAACTTGAACGTGGCTGAACTAAGGTTTATAAAAGGTTTAAGAGATTGCTCGACTTTGAAATCTTATGTCAGATATTGACCATGGTGTTCAACCATGTCCGGCGTCAGATGAATATCACTAATGACAGTAACATACATTCTCACAATATAGCGTAAGAACTGACGTTTGAAATGTAACCGACACATCGATGAAAATGTCGAGCTAAAGTCTGGATTTGATACCCAAATGCAATCGTTGAGCCCTACTACGAAGACGTACAATACTAGGATGAAACAAACACCCAAGACTTCCTAGTTTTAACTGGATGTTTAATTAAATTGTGTTAATAATGTAAAACTGCAGGAATAAAGGTTTCCGTTGGACTTCGTTCATTGTTATCAATTTGTTTAAATATTTTTTGTATAATTATTTTACGTATACAGGTGTTAGCAACAGATATGTCTAAGCATATGAGTTTATTAGCTGATTTAAGAACAATGGTTGAAACTAAAAAAGTTTCTGGATCCGGTATGTTGAATTTGGACAATTATGCTGATCGTATACAGGTATGCGATTGTTGAAATTGAATAATTAGATTGTGTGATGATTGAAAAGTTACTGAGAAACAGTATATTATGAAATACAATTTATCATTACTCGTTTGATGTGAATATGAAATGAAAAATAAAACTTGAAGGTAGTAATAACAACTGGCGAAAAAGGCTAAGACCCAGATTAAATCAGAGATAAATATTCTAATAGTTGAATTTATGAGTCGATCTAAGCTGGACCACTATTAAAAAATTGGAAGTACTGCACTCTCATTTCATCCCAATATGGAACTATTCAGCAGTAGGCATCCACGATCCCTCACGTGGGACTCGAAACCAGGATCTTTGGTTTCGCTCATGAATGCTTAAACTCCAGACCACTGAGCTGGTATCCAGCGGTGGTTATGTCTAACTTCAATCGATCCATGATTTTTTGCAACCATTCATCAATTATCTGAGGTGAATACCTGTCATCACCTGACACGTATTGAACTCTATTGACCACGACTCCTCACAAAAACTTCAAGAAATTCAGCTTGAAACCAGTCACTTGTGGATACATGATTATTATTATTAGAATGTGAGTTTGTGAAGATTGTAGGTTTCAAATCCCGCACGATTTATCTTGGATCTGCGCTGCTGAGGAGACTATTACCAAGACTAAACGGCTGTTCAGTGCTCCCAGGTTTTCAATGGTGTTCTAATTTAGATTGATTCATGAATTTAACTATTAAAATTACTATAATCTCCATAAACCCTCATTCAGTTATATATTTATCGAAGTAAAATTTGTTTTCACTATTAATCTATTTAATTTCCTCCTGGTTACCAACACTTTACTGCTAATTGATTTATCTTGGAAAATCGACAAGTATTTGTGTCAGAAACTTTTTACATAATTTTGAAATTCTTAATACATTAGGGAGCGAGAAATTTTGAAAATGGAATATTTTCCAATTGTTTATAACATCTCAGCATGTTCATTTTTTAAAATTAATATTTGTATATCACCATATTACTTTATTAAATGAAAAGCCTTATTATTCTGGCTAGTGATCTTGTCTTTGAACATGAACAATTCGGGAGGCTTAAGTCAATAATTCGGTTAGATGAGCAACCATCATTCGACCATGTTGTATTGCTGAGTTTAACAATTCATCAATACCATACCCATTAATTTATCAAATCATTAATACTCCTCCATAACAAAGTTACAATCAATATTTTAACTAAAGAACTATTTACAAAGGTAGTAACAAATTTATTGAGATTAAAATCCAACAGTCATTATCATTTTTATAGATAATCGCTACATTAGATAACTTGTGAACATAATAATTCATCAATTGTAGTTGCTTACTGTTTCTACGAATATAAACCAAAATATTCTATACAGTTATTTTCGTTGTGGAACATTCAGAATAGGTTTTGTTCTGTAAAACAGTCGGAAATTATCTGGTTGTTGAATAATGTTCAGAAGTACCACCTGATACTCTTTGTTCAGTCATCCGAATATACAATGCTGTTATGTGATCCGAAAATACCTAAGTTTACTACTAGCTAGTGGGCGAAAAATAGGGTTATTTCAAATTCATATGGAATAGCTATCTGCCTGTCAATGTGACAAATTGCAATGATTAATTTCCATAATCACAACCTGATGCAAAACAATAGTTTCGGATCACTTATCATCATCAGCAGTCTCTCATAACAGTTAACCCTTTTACCGCTTCAGCTGAAAAATCTTTACATATCTCAAATGTTGATAACTATGATAGGTAATTTATTACACTTCTATTCAATGATGAATTTACATATAGTTCAGTAGTATAATGTTAATTTTTATTAAAATTCTGTTTCATTTTAAAACCAGTATCCCCAATCTATTATGTCGCATTCAACAGAAAATATATCTTCCATGTAATTCTACCAACTTTATATTTGGAATTGTTTCTTTTTTTAAATAATGGATAGATATTACAAAATATGATTCATTGTGCTGATCTTAGTAATCCAGCTAAGCCATTACGATTATATCGTAAATGGACTGGACGTTTAATTGAAGAATTTTTCAGACAGGGGGATAAAGAAAGAGAGTTGTCATTGGAAATTAGCCCAATGTGTGATCGTGAATCGGTAGAAGTTGAAAAGTCCCAGGTTGGTTGTTAATTCTTGTATGTACAAAATTTTCATGTCTTTAACCGATTAAAAAAACGTCAATAAATTTATTTTATAGGAACGATGACATTAACCGGTTGATAGTTAACTTACAACGTAGCTTTCGTCCTCTATGGTTACGAATTCAGATCCTAACTGGGTAATATCAATAGCTGTCACTCCTGTAGTACGTCTCGTAGACCGATATATTTATTCGTACTTCACAAATGAGTTCTAATCAATTTTTGCGTAGAAATATTTTCCTTTTGATGAAAACCATATGAATGCTTGGTACTCATAAGTAATAACATAAGTTTTGAATATTCATTAATTTTTATGACTATTACTGAAAACTACTTGGATTGGTTTTTATTCACATCAACTTGTTATAAAGAATATTATGCGGTTTTAATATGTACTACTTTAAGAATATTTTATGCCTCTCTCCTTGTCCAACAATATGACTGATTATTTCTAAGGTATGCTTAGTAAATTATCATTATGACCCATAAAAATTTCCCACAACACTGATAGAATAAGTGTAAATATTTAGGGCTATAGATAATGACAATTATGTTTCTCATTTATGAGTTACGTGCTCATGTACTTCTATTTAAACCGCATTGTTTATACAAAGATTAGTAAAAGAACTACTTGACTGCCCAAACAGACTACGGGAGAGCAAAGTTTGAAACAGGACATACTTATTGAAAAATGATTAATTTGATTACCAATTCATTTCCTTGCCGATTAGAATAACATAATCAAATGTGATGTCATTACGTAGAGTGACAATCATGGAGGTATTTTTCCTGGTTCCAACTATCAACCGAGCAGACTACCAACTTCTTTTCAGAAGAGAAAAGTGTTAATTTATGGGCTAATAATTGTTTCTATACTGTTATCGTTAATAATTAGCTTTCTATCAGGGAAAATGAGCGAGAACTAGTGTCAAAAACAACTGATACGCCTGATCACAGTTGACAGAAGACTGGCTAAGTGGAGAATATCAGAGCCGCCCAGAACTATTTTGACCAGAAAAACTGTATTATTTTCAAACTCCCAAACTCAATAAAATAATATTTCCAAACGCTACAAGTCAGGTGCCAGATGCCTAAATTCCATAAAGTCTAATTCTAACAAAGAAAGTTTGTAATACTTTTCATCATCTTACTTCACAATCTACAATACAAAGATCCAGATCAACCACCAAGTAGTTATGACTACTAAACATTGTCAGTATAGTGTTGGATAAAGATTAAAAATTTCACAATCTTTTTGTCTTCAAATGGAGTTGATTAACAGTCCATGTCCATGATTTGGTTAGAAATCGAAAAGCTAACCGTTACCTGCTGATCGACAAATCCGGTGGTCCATTATTTTGATTTCGTACAGTTTTTGATATAGAGCAGTGAACATTCAATGTCATTCCTGCCAACCCTCTCATACCTGATGTAGTTTAATCTTATTTTCACGACATCTTGAACATAAGGAACTCATTTCTAAATTAGTTACTAGAGAACACGCGATTAAAGATTGCTTGGAAGTTTATGAAACTTTTATCTAATTTCCGTGTGATTTTCGTCACGGACTAACGACTGTTGAAGTATTATTTATCGACAATAAAAATTTATGATTACTTAGATAACCAGTGAGCTATAGTCAATTAATCGGAACGATTATCTAATAATCATGTTTAACTGAATGAACAGAAAAATGTCATAAAACAAAACAGAAGTTTTAAGAACTCCTCAGTCAGAAAGAATATCTCAGAAACAATAAGAAGTTTCAGTTAGTATAAAGTAATAATTTTGAATGATTTACCCCTGAAACCTAACAATATCGAACAATTTCTGTTAATGTCTGTATTTTATTGAAGTAATCATTGTCAAACCTACAAAATAACACAGTATTTCTAGGACTGAATATAATTAAACAAAATGATGTTGTGGTGTGCGCTCCTTATGAGAACAAGCATAAGTAGTATGCAGCAAGAATCAGGAGTGAAATGCTTACCAGCAGAAAATTTTATATAAAGAGAAGAGGAAGGAAAACAGTTAAAAAACGGAATAACAACAGGATTAGGAGAATGGTGAAGTATGCAAAGGACAATTGAAAGATGCGCAGATGATGTATTTATTGTTCGATTTTCATGTTTCACAAAGACATTGTGTAACTTTGCATTAAAATAGAAATGGGTTTGCACCACCAAGTCTTCATTCTCTACAAAATGGATCACAAGACCACAGTTACTGTATTTTTTAAGGCTGAAACAATTTAAATGGAATACTTAGAATAGCTACTGCATTTGTGATTACTGAAAATCATTGAATTTCATCGTAAAAACCAATTAATGATATGCATATTTTCAATGAACTTGACTCAGTACAACCGTTTAAACATTTTCAACACTACTTGGTTTCGCGCTCGAGCGCTTAACCTCGATACCACTGGGCCGGCATCCAACGGTGGTAATGTCTAACTTCAACCTATACACGAAATTGAGTAGCCATCCACCATTGTCTTGTCGCGAAGCCGGATCGTGGATGCGCACTGCTGAGGAGTCCCACAATAGGACGAAACGGCCATCCAGTGCTTCCAGGTTTTCTATGGTGGTCTAGCTTCAAATGATCCATGAATTCAACTACAAAATCACTAAAATCTTCACAAAAACGCCTTCTCATAATGATCGTATGCTTACTAGTGACCGGCTTTAGGAGGTATTTCCTGGAGTTCTAGTGAAAAGCCGTGACCAGTGAAAATCAACCGTGTTAAGTGTGAGGCATTTCCCCCCTAAAAACAATGGAGAATTGTCGCTCAATATCGTGGATTAGTTGAAGTTAGAAATTAACACCGTCAGATCCCTGCTCACAGGTCTAGGGGTCAAGTATTCACGCATGAGACCAGAAGTTCTGGTTTTAAGTCTCGCGTCTGCGTTCGTTGATCGGCACTACTGAAGAGTCACATACCAGAACCAAATGACCGTACAACTTCTCCAGGTTTCCAATGGTGATCCAACATTGATCGATTGATGATGTCAATCAAAATTCAACAATCTCCACAACCCTATGTTGATAATATAATATTTGTCGCATCTCAATCACCGAACAGTCAATGGATAGATATTTGATTTACCATTTATAAGTGATCTGAAGTTCATTCTGAACTGTACACCTAACTATTATAAAACTGTTTGTTCAAGTCTCAGTGAAAATCTTTACAAAGCGCTATTTTATATATTAACAAAATTTCCTCCTCTAAAACATTTTTCCATATATTTTTCCTATTTTCCTGTTTTTAGGTTAGCTTCATTGATTTTGTGTGTCACCCATTATGGGAAACATGGTGTGATCTAGTACACCCCTGTGCTCAATTAATTCTAGATACATTGGAAGATAATCGTGACTGGTATGAATGTCATATAAAAGAATCCAAAATGAAAGTTACTCAGTTAGCTCGACCAAAATTAGCTACTGCCGCAGAAGATGATGAAGAAATTTCTACAACTTCAGGAAACACATAAATTTTATTCGACAATAATTATTGATAAAAAGATGGACGGAGGGGAGCAGATGAAATGAAATATAAGATGGCAAATAATACACACCAAAAATGTGAATACTCAGATAATATTACCTTTTTCACAATCTACATCACACTAATATCCACCCAACCAAAATGATATAAGTATAATCGTCAAATATATTTATTGATAATAAATATTTTTTACATTAGAAGATTAATAAACGATAATCAATCAAAATCTATTGACTCTCTAATGTAGGAACCATTTATATGATTATAATCGTTATTGATTCGGTTATTTTGAAGAAAAGAAAAAAAAAGGAAGTGTTTTAATGATTATTTAATTATGTCGTATAATATATTTTCATCTCTATGACTTTTTCTGATATTATCTAACTGTTTATTCATGTATTCACTCATTCACTTATCTATTTCACCTTCATTTATGGACATATATTATAAATATTAAACAAGATGCTTAAATGATTCAAAAACGTTTAGTACATTTATAAATTCATTTACTTTTGTGAATTAAGAAACAAACAAAAAAAATTAAAAAAAACAACTGAAAGATACTTTACATGTGCATAAATTCTACCCATTGAAAAGAAACCAGCATCTGTTTTATTTTCTAATTTCAGCGAATGATTTCTTTCATTTTTTGTACTTCTTAAACTAAGAAATTTGTGTTTCTGGATATTTATAAAGGAGACAGAAATAATAAAAAGGTGCACTGAAATTTAGAAAGCATTTCATTTTAAAAACAGATATTATTTAATATGGTGGACATGTTCTTATCTGCCTAATCTGTTTCCCCCATCATTCCCTTCCATACGATCATTTCATTTATCAGTATGGTTATTTTATTCATTCATGTTTGTTTGTTAAAGATTTTTTGTTGCTTTTTTACGCTTTATTTTTCGTAACAAAACACACACACACACTGAACATTGAAATGATATTTTTTTCAAATTCAAGCTTCTTAATAAAATAAAGTTTGAAATGAAAATTAATTAAATCCATAATGGGAAATATCGAATAACTAAACCTGAAAAAGACCTTGCTCCTGATAAATAATTCTGAGAAGCTCGGTGATATGGAGCTTTTTAATATTTTGTTTTGATCTTCACTGATTACCGCTATGAATTATCTATCGGCTATATGAAAATTTAAGACTCAAATGATCTCTTAGAAGTATATTCATTAAATTATTTGATTAATTAAACAATTATTATATTGCTAGAATTCATCAAAGTTTTCTCCATCTTTCAACTATCTTAGCGCCTACTACCTTGTGTATATTTGTGAATGTGTTCACGTGATTGTTTCTTTCAAAATGTTCAAATAATTAATTTTCACTTACGTTGATAATCATAGCCTAATGTATAATGAATATATGATGGTGTTTCTTTCCAGTCATGTTTTTAAAGTATAATATAAATGTATATGTATGTATATGATGTAATCTACCGACCAATCATCTCATAAATGATTTCCATATCGATCCTGTTTCACTGCTAAGTTGAAACATCGATCGATAATCATGTGAGAACGTAATTTGTTTGTAGTTATTTTGCTAAATGAACCGACAGAAGATTCTGTACTTCAAACATAAACAATTATCAAGATAATCTGTATGAGTTCTAGACAACTGATCGTTTTTTCCCGATTTTACGACCAAAAAAGAAAAAAGAAATTATGTTGCTTCAAAAAATTCATTTTTATTCTTCATGATGAAATACTGCTTCGTATTTCATTTTAAAAATAACCAAAATGTGTTTCCCTCCCTCTGTCCTTCTCTCTTTGCATGAATGTGCTTGTTTCTTATAATCAGAAATATTATTATTGTCATTTATTCTGTTTTAATAAGATCTGATTGTTGGATCGATATTTTCATTGGTAATCCATACATTGTGAAAATGCGAAGAAACAAAACTGGATTGGAAAAAGAGAGAAACATGAACACATATAAGGAAAACAAATATAATCAATGATGACAACCATTCATTTGTATTTGCATGCAATAAAAGATTATTTATCAACATAAATCAACGTTTTTTGTCTGATGTTCTTCTGTTTACTCTTCTAGGCAATATACGTTTTTTAATAATTTAAAAACTAAAAAAGTGTTATATACAAGTAAATCAATTCAGCAGTACAGTCATTATAATGGTGGCTTAATATGAATATTATGAAATGTTTCATAAGACATGATTAATCAGGTTGAAAACGAGGGTAAAACAGCGGTTTACATCTTTATTAATTCACAATAGTTCTTTAATCAACATCAGTTGATGATGAAAATCTTTTTTCCTACTGAATTAATCTTTATGATACAGGTGAATGCATCAGAGTTATTGTGGTCGATAATGATTAGCTTTAAAAATTGATAGCCAAAATCTTAGTGGGTTTAGACAGATCGTGGGATGAAATAGTCATCTCTGATGACCTTGAAAGACAATCTATGTTATATTATGAATTAATTAATATGAGGAATATATATCATTATGTTCCAAGCATGTAGTCCAAAAGTAAATCACTGACAAGCAAACTTGAAATCTTAGGTATAGTCTATGATGATGTCATTATTATTTATCACTGAGTCTTGAAGTAGAAAAAAGTCACTGTATAGTCCTACTTGTTTTCAGTTATTCTCCTATGGATATCAGTTTGGATAGCATTCATCTTAATATCAAATATATTTTTACAATAAACACAACTACATGTTAAATGATAAGTAAATATCTTGTAAGGCCAGTCAATACAAGGAAAACAGAACTTTTATCTACGTGATGTCCTTAGATAATTCGTCATAATATGAATTTACACAAGTTCGTTCGATAGTTCTAATAAACACAGAATATAGATATTCAGGCTTCGTGATAAACAAAAGATCTATTCAATGAAAGAGTCGAAATTCTGGAATGTGTATTTTTAAGTATGATTAGTTTGTGTTCCTTATCCAAATTTTATTGGAGTTTTATTTCTTTACTACTAATATGAATTTAGGTAGATTTTATGGAAATTCTCTACAATTTAATGGTAACTGAAGGTTTATCTAATGCAATAATGAACAAGTGTGAGCAACTCTTAAACATGCTTAATTGTTTATTTGTTGATCATAAGGAATTATATGCTGTTAGTTGGCGGTGAACGCATGTGACAAACAAGTTACGATAAGTATTATGTAGTGGTTGTATTTCAAAGAGGAAAAATGTAATGAATGGTATCTCAACGAAACAACTTGTTACTTCATGATAAGCTTAAAAATGGAATTTAATGTTCAATGTATATTTTAACCAGAATCATACATTTTAGAACATTATGAACCGAATCACGATTTCAAATAATACGATTACTGATGAAGTTATTACCTAGACGAATACATTTTAACAACCATTTACCATTAACAGTATTAATAACAAGCATTTTCTTGAAGCAGTAACAGAAGAGTACAGATACGGGGGATATCCACAATTTCTGTTTTTTAGAATAACAAAATAAATAAACAGCAATATGGTCTTAAGTACTCCCTCCCAGTATCTTGTATTGGACATTTGTAACTATTAAAAAAATACTCACCGGAACTTAAATGTAATCTTACTTCAATTACATGGTTAAAGTAATATGGATAATATCAGAATAAAAGAGTCCAAACTCTAAATGAACCTCTCATGAGACAAATGTAATAAAAAATGTTACAATCATTCCACATCACAGGGTTTATAGTTTGAAAAGAATTCCGGCTTTTTTTATTGTCGTAAGAACAATTTCTAACTAGACTTGAAAATGAATAGATTATGAAAGATAATCACTAAGTACACAAATTGATTGAAGCTGGACATTTACTCACTTTGTTCCGACTCATCGGTTCAACGGTTAAGCGATCACCGGGAGAACTAGAAATTCTGGCCTCGACAATATAGAGGATCATGGATGCAAACTTCTGAATAGTCCCATACTAAGGCAAAACACCTATTCGGCGCCCCCTAGCTTCGATTTGCATATAACTAAGGCCGATCCGTGATGTAAATAACCAATATTCAAAAAGTTCCACGAACCCTTGTAAATCATCATACAACGTGAACCTTTAATTGTCTTTCAAGATTGATAGGGAGTGAAATGATTAGAAATCAACATTTCAAGCTGTGGTTCAATGAATTAGAAATTTTCCTACTTCTAATTTTAATTCCTGCTGCTATATGGTCTGAGTAGTCTTACAGAACTATTTATTCTGTTGTTAGACTAATATTATTGAAGACTTTATTCAATATTTTATTTTTGGTACAATATAGAATTATCAGTTTGAAGTATTTCAACAAGTTTCCTGTTCTTATTCCTTGATCGATCATGAACATTAATATTGAGTGATCGTCAGTTAGATGTTAGCACTTCAGTAATCGACATCCAAATAATATTCATTCTTTTCGATGCATATTTCCAGCCACCACGATATATCTGATTGTATTTGTTTGTGACTTGTACAGAGAAATGTCGTATACCTCTCACAAACGCACTTGAATGGGTTGTGCAATGAATAGACATAATGATGTGTTGAAACAAACAAAAACGGATAACTTGTTGCAATATTTAGATGTCAGGAACAGGTGGCTTAGATGTTCAAGCAGGCTGCCTCTAACTAGCACAAACCAACCATTTAATTATGTTTCTTGAGATACTTGGTTAAAAATGTCTACAAAATATTGCACATTTGCCTAATGAAAACTCTGTTTTATTACAGTCTAGATGCACTTTTGTTATATCCCTGCATGTCATTGAGACATACAGTATTGGAAGTCTATTCAGATAATATCAGTGCAAAACTATTTCCAGAACTGTAGAAAATACTCAATCTTATCAAAGATTATAAAGACTAATATTCAGTATACTTTAAAACTTTTCTGCAATATAAAAACACTAGTTTACCAGTGAAAGGCTAAGGAAATACATTTTTTAGTCATTCTGATTACAAATATCTACTTCATTGTTTATTCTAATGAAGCAATGTGTGTATTTCGTTCCATTTTAGTTACAAGTTTGTAAACTATGTATCCTGATACATTATCCATCCGAAGGGGAAATAGATTAGTAATTTGATCCTCATAGACTCTAGTTGTTTAAGCAGATGTGATTATTTATTTTAAAAAGTATAATAGATCTGGTAATAAAAGATATAATTACCTCTGTGATCGGACTGATCACTCACTCTGTTGTACCTTTGGTCAAGTCGGGTTTCAACTCGAAGCTCACTTACCCGCGCCGAGCCACCTGATGTGTATGCTTATGTATTAAGAATTGGAGAAGTCCTCATACCTATTTAGTTCATGTTGGCAGGTATATGAAAAGGGTATGCGTGTAGTGTCGTACAAAGGAAACGTTAGCTGAAATATTGTCTGTTCTATGTCTAATGAAAACCAACTAATCTGACTAGAACAACACCACGACAGCACACTAGTAATGGGTATCAATCTCAAAATCTTGTTATTTAACTAGAGTTGGACCAACCACCCTAAACTCACCAACCTAAAGATTAAGCGTTCGCCGCGGGACATGATGGTTGTGAATCCAGTCCTTAGAGGCATCATGATTATTTACTGTTAAGAAATGTCCTAAATGGAAGAAATAATTTTCTATAAACTTCGGCTGATCTTCAATAGAGTCTTAAGTGACAATAATCTTTTACGAATGCGACCTTCAAATGTAAATAATTGTGACTAACTCCTCCACATATACATTCATTTATACAACTTCCACATTCCCAAAGTCTTTTTATTGACGAAAAAGCTCTGTTCAATGTTGTTGTTGAACTGATGCTTTATTAAGTTTAAATGATCATACGAATATCAATCAATATCATCCCATATATACAATAGACTACAAGATTGTTGAATTGTCATACACTAAATGGTACAACGAATTTTGATGTTTACATGGTAATGTAAAGAATTCCTACGCAGTAAAAATATTTTGTTAATTAAACTACAGGAGATCAAACCTATGTAGAGTCACAATTTCATTATTATGAACAAACAGACAGTCATCTATGTAGGTAGTGATGGACATTGATGTGACACACTATTTCACCCGTTTTTTAAGAGGACATGAAAACATATAATGGAAAAAAAACGAAATATTATTATTTTTCAAAAAGTTGAAATCATGAGTCAATTGAAGCTA